>NW_007739460.1:7599-12572 GCF_000696425.1 Galeopterus variegatus | reverse complement strand
AAATAATTAGGATCCTCCAAAGGGGACAGAAAAAGGTGTGTGTGTGTGTGTGTGTGTGTGTTAGTATTATGAACTCATAGATTTAAATAAGCTTCAGGTTATTATTTTTACCTTTTTTTGTTGTTTAAATTGTCACATTTTTGGTCAGTGGAAGCTTATTTAGGCTTGTGCCTGGATCCTTTAGACACAAACTTAGTAGTCTTCGATAGGTGTCTTGCTTTCTCTGTGACAGGATGTTCCATGTTCAGTTTGTACATTTCTGGTTCCAGAATTCTCCTTTTTACAGCTGTTTTTTCCAAGGAGGCTTGATTTCTTTTAGGGGGAAGTGGTATCTTACAGACGAGAATCCAGATGCTTAATAGTGCTGGGTTAGTCATTGTTTCTATGTCTTTTCAGTGAACAGGGCTATGAATTCAGTCTGATACTTATGATCCAGATTTAGTACTACAGGCCTTTAATTTTATTGATATTCTCTCCCTGTATCTTCCTACAGTCACACTGAAAATCTTGGTTCTTTTTTTTTTTTTCCGAAAGCTGGCTAGTATGGGGATCTGAACCCTTGACGCCTGGTGTTATCAGCACCGTGCTTTTCCAAGTCCTTTCCCAAGTGAGCTAACAGGTCAGCCCCTCTTGGTTCTTAATACCAGCATACTTACTTATTAAATTTATCCCACAGTGTGCGTACAACAGTCTCAGGATAGCAATACTAACATTAACAGCAATGATTAATTATTGAAAACAGTTTAAACCGTTTTTTTCAGTTCTTTTTTTGTTTATAGGGTATACCCCACTATGCATATATGATTGAAGTCAGTGGGGATAGTTCTTACCATATGGTTATGCCACTAACTTGATTTGGAGTTAGGTTCAATTCTTTTATTTTGCTTGTGATTAGTTTTTAAAATTAATTTTGTTTTAAATGATTGATTTATAAACATGTTTACATGGTTCCACAGTCCAGTCTATAAAACAAGCTATATGCAAAAAGTATCACTTCTCTCCCTGTTCCATATACCATATTTCCTTTTTCCACCTTGATTTTATGGTTTACCGGTCCTTTAATTGTTTAAATATGAGTAAATATCTATGTATTTTTATTCTCTTCTTTCTTAGAAAATTAACATTGCTAGTTTTAGGAAACAATATACAGTCAGCCCTTCATATCCGTGAGTTCTGCATCATGGATTCAACCAACTGTAGATTGAAAATATTGGGGGGGAAGAAAAAGTATGCTTACATCTGTACTGAATATATACAGACTTTATTTTCTTATCATTATTCCCTAATCAGGAGCGTATAACAACTACTTACATAGCATTTATGTTGCATTAGGTATTATAAGTAATCTAGAGATAATTTAAAGTACATGGGAAAATGTGCATAGGTTATATGCAAATACTATGCCATTCTGTATCAGGGACTTGAGCATTCACAGATTTTGGTATCCACAGGAGGTCCAGCAACAAATCCCCCATGAATACCGAGGGATGACTGTACTTTTAATCTGACTTATTTTCTTAATTTCTGGGTCCCACATGCTAGGAAGTATGTTCTCTGAGGGTAAGGATTTTTGTTTATTTTGTCGTACTGTATTTCCACCCTCAGTCTGTAATAGATACTCCATAAATATTTATATGAATAATTGATTGCACTGTGCTTTTGTAGTTGCCTTTTACTCTACCCAAACTGTTCTTATTATGCTCACCATTTTGCTATGCAGTGGTCAGTTCTCAATCTTCATATCAATTACCAGTATCATGATAAAGTTGAACATGCTTTCTTTTTTAAAGCACTTATTTTCACTTAGCTTCCAGGAAACCATACTCTTCTTATTTTACTTCCTCTATATTACTTGCTTCTTTCAGTTTCTTTGCTGATTTCCTCTTTATCTCCCTGAGCTACAAATCTTGGTCCTTACACATCTTTGCTTGTTTATACCCATCCCCTTGGTGATCTCATCTAATTTCAAGTCTTCTAAATACCCTCTATGCATTGTAATCATGAGCTCTGGATTCATATATACAACTGCATCAATATCTCGACTTGGATATCTAATAGTCTTAAATTTAAGCATTCAAAATTGAGCCCTGATTTTCTGCTCGACTCAAATTTCTTCTCTGTTGTCTTTGTTTCTTAAAAGGAGTTACTGTTTAAATTGCTGCATTGTAACAATCCTAGTGTAGGCCAAAAAAATTGGCATTATCCTTAATGTTTTGTGATCTCATCTGCCATTGTTGGTCATTACCGAGATCTGTTACTTTATTAGAGATGGAAAAATGCCAATGTTTTAATTCTGTTGTTCTTTTTATTAGTTGGAATACTTCTTCAATGAGAAATTTAAGCATATTGATTATTTAGTTTCCTATTTGTATAGGAAAGACAGATAAATGCTTTCCCCCCCCCCCCTTTTTTTTTTTTTACAGATTTTCAAAATNATGCCATTCTGTATCAGGGACTTGAGCATTCACAGATTTTGGTATCCACAGGAGGTCCAGCAACAAATCCCCCATGAATACCGAGGGATGACTGTACTTTTAATCTGACTTATTTTCTTAATTTCTGGGTCCCACATGCTAGGAAGTATGTTCTCTGAGGGTAAGGATTTTTGTTTATTTTGTCGTACTGTATTTCCACCCTCAGTCTGTAATAGATACTCCATAAATATTTATATGAATAATTGATTGCACTGTGCTTTTGTAGTGTTTTATCTCAATGCAAATTAAAATTTGCATGTTTACTAAAATAGAAGACATTACTGAATACTCCAGGTAAGAGTGACAAGATATTAAAAAGCTCAAATTAATATTCTGAAAGTTTATTTTTATTTTTGTATATCTCAATGCAAATTAAAATTTGCATGTTTACTAAAATAGAAGACATTACTGAATACTCCAGTTAAGAGTGACAAGATATTAAAAAGCTCAAATTAATATTCTGAAAGTTTATTTTTATTTTTGTAAAATAATTTTCTCAGTAACTTGAGAAAACAGTTTCTTAATGAAAGTAACAAAATGTTCTTTGTAAGTTAACAATCAATGAATATCTGTTTTTCTTATCTTATTCAGGTAATATTTCCCCAAACTCTGTTAATCCTTTGCATGTGTATGCATATGTATTTTGATTTGTGAAGGTGGTTCAATATAGATTTTTAATAGTGCATGGTGAATGTTTAAATGAAAAAGGTGTATACTGTGGAGGGAGGGGTACTTGGGAACTTTCTGTACTTTCTTCTCAATTTTGCTGTGAACACAAAACTTTCTCAGAATTGTCAATATCTGTGTTCAGTTAAAATATTTCTAAGAATAACAATTCCAGGATTTACTTTGGTATGATATGTTTTATGGTATAACTTATGGACCTTTTTTTAAATTTCACAGTTCTGTATATATTTTAAAGTGAAGTTGTAAAATTCTTTTATTAATGACTAGATAAATTAATATAAGAAATAGTACCTATATTAAAGTGATGAGTTCTAATGTAATTTAGTTTCTTTTTTCAGTGAGAACTATGTGTGGTTTATTATAATACTTGTATACAATGAAATAAAGGCTATATAGTGCTTATGAAATTGGTGTCCAGTTTCTCCGAAGAAGCTGATAACCTTTAATCAGTGTGACTAAGGAATAGTTCTGATACAGTTTTAGGTCTGCTTTGGTGTTTCCACTCAGGGATTCCTCTGTCTTGCTTCAGAGTCTTTATTGTTGAACTTATGTATGTGTATGTTAACTTATGAAGGTGCCCACAGTTTAATATATAACTGTTATGTCTCCTCTTTGGCCCCTCCTCTCATCCTCCTGACAGCCTACCCTTTCTCCCATTCATCAACCAATGTTATTGCTTATGATTTCTTCCCATCACATTATTTTTAAGTTCATGAAGTCATGTACAAACATAAACATAGCAATTTTTTGTAATTTTTACTTTATTATGGTTGTATCAATCCAGTTGATTACTGAAGGTATTTTAATGAAGAATATTTTGAAATGGTTGTATCTTATAAATACATAAATATCTTTCTTTTAAGTACTTATAAGTACTCACAAAGCAGTGAAAGTAAGCATAACACACACTAGTATTCTCTGTGGTAGATACTAGAAATACCTAGTAGGACCTTGTTATAACACATAATCTTATCTCTAATGTATTTATGCTGCTAAAATTCTACAACTTAATTAGAGCTCCAGTATCAAAAAGAGCCAGTGAAAGCTACTTCATATTTTATGCATTCAGACGAAATGTAGTCTTTACATTTCTCTGACATGAAACGATTTCTGGTTAATTCTGTTGAAAGTATAGCCTTCTTAAATATATAATTCATGTCTTATTGGTATTCTCATATCTACAAAAATTACATATCTATGTACAATTTATAAAACCCCTTTCTGTGTCGAAAATTTGATTCTTTTTTTAACCATGAATTTAGATTTGGAAGAAGCTTGTTTGAATGTCTCCTCCCCAAATTTATGTTTTGGAAACTTAATCCCGAATGTTTAACAGTGTTGGGAGGTGGGGCCTAATGGGAAGTGTTTAGGTTTTGAGGGGATTAATGTGCAAAAAAAAAGGGCTTGCAAGAGTGGACACTCTCTCTTGCCATTCTTCCATGTGAAGATGCAGTAAGAAGGCTTTCATTAGACGCCAGCACCTTCATCTTGGACTTAACTTCCCAGCCTCCAGAACTGTCAAGAAAATACATTTCTGTCCTTTATAAATTACCCAGTTTCAGGTATTCTGTGTTAGCAGCATAAAATGAACTAAAACAAAGCTGTTCTTTATTTATTTATTTTTTTTCGTTAAATTTTTATTTTGTCAATATACACTGTATATGATTATTATGGCCCATCACCGACACCTCCCTCCCTCCTCCCTCTCTCCCCTCCCCCCCAAGAATGTCCTTTCTGTTTGCTTGTTGTAACAACTTCATAAAAGTATAGTTGTTATATCTTCTTCCCCACCCCCCCGGTTTTTTTGTGTGT
>NW_007739460.1:5847-6599 GCF_000696425.1 Galeopterus variegatus | reverse complement strand
GGGAGGGCAGCCTGGGGCTGTCCTCAAGATGGAGGACAGCACCAGATGTGGGGGTGAGAGAGCTTATATAAGGCACCAAGGGCTGGCTGATACCATCAAGGAGGGGCATTATGCTAATGCTGAAGCTATGCAACTAGGGTGGAGAACTGCACCCTTGCAGAAGCAAAAGGGTTTCTGTTTAATTCACAAGGATTCTTGTAAAGGAAAGGAGGGGAGGGCTTTGGTACTGGAGTGGAAGACAAGGCTGGTGGCTATTTTGTGCTTATTGTGTGCACAGTGGTGCTGGTCAGATACAAAATTCATCACCTTTATTGCTGTGGGGGTGGTGAGAAGTACTATATAAGGCCCTTCCCAACATAGCAAGAGGGGCTTTGGGATTTGGGTTTTAATATACACTTGCTGTCCCAGTCTCAATTTAAAGTCTGAGGGGGTGGTGGGGAGAGGATGAGGTAACAGAAGGTTGGCCTGTTCCCAAAGAAGATCCCTAATGAGCAAAAGAGTAGGGAGATACTGGCCTGAAGGTGATGAGCTGGGAGGGAGAGGTGTGAGGGTGAAGGGTCTACCATACATAAGCTCAAAGGGGCTGAGGCCAGTGGGTTTGTGGGGGGCAGCTCACAAGTGAGTAAGTGCTAGAGCGAGAAGTTGGGTCCAAGGGAAGTGAAGTTCCATGGACAGCTTGGTGAGGTGTGTCTTTATGAGGTGATTGGCTTTTTCTACTTTGCCTGATGACTGAGGCCAATATGGTATATGTA
>NW_007739460.1:0-308 GCF_000696425.1 Galeopterus variegatus | reverse complement strand
GGACAAAGGGTACAGAGATGTTGGGTTGGGGGTTGAGCAGAGGGACCCCTCTGACGTGGCATTAACAGATTCTTTGAATAAAGTCTCAGGTGCAAGTTTTACCAAGGATAAGTGATACCAAGGGGCCCTTCCTAGTACCTTTATTGCCTTGGGAGTGGTGAGAAGTACTGTGTAAGGCCCTTCCCAACATGGTGAGAGGGGCTTTGGGATTGGGGATTTAATATACACTTGCTATCCCAGGCTCACGCTAAAGTCTGAGGGGGTGGTGGGGAAAGGATGAGGTAATAGAAGGTTGGCCTATCCCCTAA
>NW_007739459.1:36108-37137 GCF_000696425.1 Galeopterus variegatus | reverse complement strand
TAGTTATTTATATATATATATATTTTCTTTTAATTTTTTTTAATGGAGCTTAGATATTGGATCTTTCTTCAATAAAATAAAGGGGTTTTTAGATGTGACCTTGTCTTGATTTCTCTTTTTAATCAGGAAAAAGGGGGCACTTTGCTGCTGATCTATTAATAATGTGGCTGGATCCTTTTCTTAACTGCTGACTTCAGAGCTCTCTGTGTACCCATGGCCATCAGAGCTTGATTTCTCTCCAATCCTCCGAGCCTAAGGTGGAGTAATTCTTTCTGGTCTAGGATTTCTTTATGGAGTTTGTGTAATCCTAAGGTATACATGTTCTTTCTGGCCTAGGATTTCTTTATGGAGTTTATCACTTCTTTTATGAAAAAATTCACATTTTCAGAAAAAAATTCATTGTTTAAGAAGTGTCTTTCTTGACAAGGAAATTGTCTACTTTTTAAGAAAAAAATTCATTTTTTAAGAAGTGCCTTTCTTGCCAAGGAAATTGTCTACAATATTTTTGGCTTTCCTATCCAAAATGAAAAAGTTCATGACTAATTAGTGGAAAGTGAAATTACCCATAATATTATGTAAACAGAAATATTTTCTTGTAGTCTTTTTTTGAAAAAAAGTTAAATGTCTTTGATTTTTCTCAAAAACAGATTTTGTTGATTTTCTTCCTTCCCAGTTTTATAAAAGTAGGTTTTTTTATGTAACCATGCTTCTAATTCAAAAAATTAAGGTAAAGAAAAGAGCCATCATAATTTTTCCTTATNTTATTTTTGCAGGCCTGTTCCTGGGGTGGTAATGGCAGTGATGTAATAGGTGATGGCAGATGACAATCCTCCCAGATACAGCAATAATAAGCAGTTTGCCAGATGTACCTTTGTCATATGCAGGAATGTAACCACCACAGCTGGGCCACCCATGGGTGGTCTCTCAAAGACTGCTGGGGCAAAGGCCTCCTTAGGATAGAATGTGGTCAAATCCTCACTTTCACCTATTTCTGCTATACCTTTTTTAGGTAAAAGGGTTTATCATCAA
>NW_007739459.1:33520-33936 GCF_000696425.1 Galeopterus variegatus | reverse complement strand
CACAGACACATAAATGTGTAATAGTAGGAAGAAGGAGCTGCATACTCATCAAGGCTGTGCCAGAGCTTGGGAGAGCTCGCTGACCTTCAACTTGTCCTCACACAGCCTTTGCCTTTGGAGCCCGGGGACGTGCTGCACAGAGGTTGACCTTTCCCACCCCAGTGCATAGGAAACACCTGGCACTTCTCAGGCTGTCTTTGCAAGTGCTGCACATAGCCCACATGCTTCTCCTGCTGCAGAATTGCTGTCTCTTGCTTTCTGGTGTGTTAGGTCTGCCTGCTTATCTTTGGGGCAGTTCCTAAGACCACCAAGCTGCCAAAATTAACCTCTTATCTCTCTTTTCATCTCTTCTTTCTAAGTCTCTTTTGCCTCTGTCCCTCTTATCTTAAAATTCATCACCATTCCATTAAGTAATA
>NW_007739459.1:29811-30507 GCF_000696425.1 Galeopterus variegatus | reverse complement strand
GCAGAGAACACTATTATCTTGCATATAGAAGTGCTTTTCAAAGCATTTCATTATCTACTTAAGTTTTCAAAACAATCCAAAAAAAGAGGGAAAACAAGTGCTGCTATTATTATTTTTAGGACACTGACAAACAAATCACATGGCTTTGGCCCAAGTGACATGTTGAACGAGCAGCACAGCTGTTAAGAAATCTCAGTCACAAGTGTCTTCCTGTAAAAGCACATAGCACAGAAGCCCCCAAATGGCACAGGTTGATAACTTCCTACAAATGCCCATGGTATTCTTGGTCATGGAAGTGGAAGACAAAGAGAACTCAAAGTCTAGGAATATCTGCCATTGGCCTTGAGCATAGAGGAGGAAATCTGGAAGCGCCAATAACTCCTGCATAGGTTCACACTGCTGGGGATGCTTGACTTTCATCAGGAACTGGTGTTTTCTTCTCTTGCCATCTCAAAATTAATGTCAGCCATGCATGAACTTATGTGAACATATATGGGTAGCACAAAAGAAGAGTTTTCAGGTGTGGGATAAAGATGCAAAACTTAAATCCTTAGCAAAACTCTTAAATCTTATATTCCACAAACTTTTTCTTACCAGCTTCCTACAAGAAACACTGTTAAAATTAATTTTATTCGTTAAAGACAGAATAGAGAAGAGGAAATAGGAGAGTTAATCTTTGTTTATTTTTTCAGCTTA
>NW_007739459.1:27636-28869 GCF_000696425.1 Galeopterus variegatus | reverse complement strand
AAATCTACACCCATTTATGATTTGGAGAGAACTCATATTGAGCGATAGTGCTTTTAAAAATGTATAATTAAGTTTAAACTTCCTCAGTTATTGTTTGAATTGGATAATCATATCTAATCTGCTTGTTAACGTGCCCCTCACTCCAAAGCCTGAATAACAGACACATTCATTTAAAAAAAAAAAAAAATCATTCTTATATGTTTATTTTTGTTGTCCTGCTGCAATGTGTTTGATTTTCATATCATTTCAACTATTTAAATTCAAATAAAAAATATATTTTTTTATATTAACACACCTTCTGAAACACAGCAGAAACACCGCAAAATGCTTTTCAGGGGTAGCAAAAGATAATTCCTGTCTTAGATTCTTACCTTTACTTCTTGGATAGCATTAGAGGCTGTAAACATGAAATTGGAATAAGGAAGAGGAAAGCACGAGAGGACTCCCACGGGGGATGATTGTAAGTTGTCTCTTAATTCTGTCTTTCTTGACAAGGAAATTGTCTACAATATTTTTGGCTTTTCTATCCAAAATGAAAAAGCTCATGACTAATTAGTGGAAAGTGAAATTACCCATCATATTATTTAAACAGAAATATTTTCCTGTAGTCTTTTTTTGAAAAAAGGTTAAATGTCTTTGATTTTTCTCAAAAACAGATTTTGTTGATTTTTTTCTTTCCCAGTCTTATAAAAGTAGGTTTTTTTATGAAACCATGCTTCTAATTCAAAAAATTAAGGTAAAGAAAAGAGCCATCATAATTTTTCCTTATAAAAGGGCAAAGGTATTACATCCATGTAGTATATGATATTGTGTGGAAAGAAGAACTTCCTCATGTTATAACACAGAGTGTTCTGGAACAGTAATTCTCCTTAAAGAAGTTTGAGGCACCGTGTAAGGAGAGGAAGGATAAACACACATGGTTACACATTCTTTAATCCATTTTTGAATTTGAATTGGATTTACAAATTTGCTGATGTATTTTTATCAAAAACAGGAAAACTATCCTATAAAGATGGCATTAAATTAGGTTAGCTCATGGCGTGATAGATTACACCTTCTAATTACATGGCACAGGATAATGTAGACATACAACCATTTGGAGAGATTTTTAAACAAAGCCGTGAGCAATTAATTGGGCCCCATGTTTGTAGAGGTGCCTGATGATCCTATCGCATAGATTATTTAGCTTAAAAAAACACCCTCAGTGGGATTTCGTTTTGGAAGATTCCATCA
>NW_007739459.1:25952-26765 GCF_000696425.1 Galeopterus variegatus | reverse complement strand
TCTCTTAGCTGCTGCCTGGTGGGAGGGGAGTTTTTCCTCTTCTGCTGCCTTTGGAGCGGAATGCCTTCTCCTAGCTCTCCTGCTCAATAGTTCGATGATGCTTCTTCCAAAACCAGGGTAGGTTGACAGAATGGATTTCTACACTATGAATTGAATATTTTCACAGTGTGCTCAAACTTGGGTCAGAAAGACTTCCTGGATCACATGACATTTTATACTTTATCTTAATTCAATTGGATAAAAGGTAGTGAGGCCTTCTCCAGACCCTTCACAAGGCATTAACAGTCCAGTGCTCTTCCCTGTCCCCCTCTTCCCCCGATAAAATAAGCAACATAAATATGTCAGGCTCGTCTCGTCCACAGCGTAGTGTCTTAGCACAGGCTTTTTCTCACATCTGAATGATGCTCCTATCCTTTCAGCCTGGTAAATTGTTACAAAATCTTTAAGACCCTACAAAAAAAATACCATTTTCTCTTTTAATTTCTGCCTCTGTCTGGACATAATTTAATCTGCTCTTTTGAATTCTGCATTATCATAGATTCCTGTGAAACCTTTATCATAGCACTTACTATATTATGTGCACTTTTAAAAATGTCAGTGTCTCTCCCCCATCAGATCCCTAAGCTCTATACATTACTGTGAACAGATCATGAAATAGAAATACTGTAGTCCTCATGTTATAACACAGAGTGTTCTGGAACAATAATTCTCCTTAAAGAAGTTTGAGGCACCGTGTAAGGAGAGGAAGGATAAACACACATGTTTACACATTCTTTAATCCATTTTTGAATTTGAATTGGCTTTACAAATTTG
>NW_007739459.1:23124-25942 GCF_000696425.1 Galeopterus variegatus | reverse complement strand
GTTGCTCCCGCCCCTCGCTCAGCCAGTGAGCGGCCGGTCCGCATGCGGGATCCGAACCCTCGGTGGGAGCGCCACTGCGCTTCCCAAGCAGTGCACTATAGCAGTGCGCCACCGGGCCGGCCCAGAAATACTGTAGCTTTAAAGACATTACTGCTAAATAGTAGAATAGTTGTGTGTGTGTGTGTGTTTGTGTGTGTGGTGTGTGTGTCCATCCATAGGCCTGGATTTTGTATAGCTTTAAAAAGATGAAAATATGTTAACATGAGGTTGCCTGAAGTGTAGAGAAGATAAAAGTATTAACTATCTAGGAAAAAAATCTTCCCAGGTTGTAAAACTTCACCGACCAACCGTGTTCTTTCTATTAATGATTTAATACAACCAGTGATAGAATAGTCTGAGGAATTATATAGACATGACCACTGATATAGTCATAATCAGTATTTATTGCAAATGGCAGAGCTGGGCAGAGCTGGCCTGCAGGGTAGGACAGGGAAGCTGATGACCTTATCTCAGCCTGCTGAACTGGGTGGACCTCGAGAATGTGCTTTTCTTTCCCTGAAGGTTTTTGAGATTTCGGAATATTAGCAAACCTATAAGCACTTTCAGTGTAATGTGTGGCAAGGAGTAGTGCTCAGATATTTATTTAAATAAATAATTGTTTGTATAGTTTGTATCTCCTCAAAACGTTCACCCCTCAGCCATGTGCTGTTCAGGGGCATGCCTTCTGGAACTGCTTCCTGAGTGGGGATGAAAGGAGAATGGGCCATGTTGCATTCCCTTCCTGAGTCCCCCATTGCAGTCCTGGTGCAGGGGGCTATGCCTGATTCTACCTAGTGCACACAGCCCCGCTAGATGCTGAGACGCACACTGGGCCGGGCTCCCCCATTCTGATCTAGCTTTTTCTGTTCTTGCAGGTGTGCGCAGCTTGACCAACTCAGCAGCAAGGTGGATTCTCTTTGTGTTTAAAGAAACAAAAAAATGTCCCCGTGTCTGTAGAGATGATTTGCAGTTCAGCCCGGCTGAAGCTGACCGAATGAGACTATGGGCTGTGCCTCCGCCAAGCATGTTGCTACTGTTCAAAATGAAGAGGAAGCCCAGAAAGGGAAGAGCTACCAGAACGGAGACGTGCCTTTGTCAGAAATCATTTAGTTGACTAAGTATTGCTCTATTCAGAGTGGACTGGAGAGTATGGGAAGGAGCTCGTTTTCTTTGTTTTCTTTTAAGGAGATATGTTTCTTGCCTGGGACACATTTGCTTCTCCTGATGACTACCTATAGAATTTAGAACTGTGGAGAACAGTAACGTGTATATGAGTGTGAGCATCTTCCTAAAGCTAGAATCCACATCATTGAAACCACAGTTTCTGGGAAAACAGCTACTTGGAGCTAGAGTCATTACTGTCACTGACCTTACACATAGGGGACTTCGAGGAGCATCGTGGAGGTTTTCTACAGGATCTAGCATTTAAGTCAAGCTTTAAAGAACTAGTAGGATTTAAGTAGGTGCGTGGGACAGTGGCCAAGGGGTGCCCTGGTGGGGGAGAACTGTAAGACTGTAAATAGAGGTCCAAAAGTGAAGTGAGTGAGGATTTATAAATGAGGGAGTGAGGTGCTTTTTATGGTTAACAGAGAGTGAATTATACATTTCCAGATTCAAAAATACAAATACAATGAATTTAATAATCATCCTTTAACCTCTCTATGATGATTCAAAGTGACTTTAGGATATCTACTGCAAGATACTAGATATCCACAAACTGCCAACCCTTGGCCACATCTGGCCTGCAAATATATTTTTTGGCTCCCCAAATAATTTTAAAATGAAAGGCAAGGCTGCCTTTAAAACTGGAGTGTTTCACATAAAACCCGAAACTTCTTCAGAAGATCTGGCAACACTGGGTGTTCATTCATTGAAGCGACAGTCAGCAGGGTGGGGTAGCAGTTGCCCCATCAAGTCAGGCTGTGGCCTGCAGTGAACGGCTGACCCTTTCCGGTGGATGCACACCAAGTCCAATTCACTCACTGTCATTACCTGCCTAGCCGCTTACAGGCTTGTGAGTTTGCCTGATCTTGAGTTTGTCCTTTGGATGATTAACTATTGCTCTGATGAAGCGTGGACCTGTGTACAAAACTCCAGTTAGTACAAGGCAGATAAAAGTTTTTGCTGAATTATTATTAACAATTATTTAACAATAATACCTACTACTTGACATTTACTCATTTATAAAAACACCTCTTCACCTCTATTGATAAGGAACCCCATTGAAATAATGTTTACATGTAAACAACTGCATTTGCACCATTTAGTCACCGCTAAATAATTCTGCTGCTTTTCGCCTTTGATCCATTGTCGTGGTTGTTTTAGTCCCCTGGTGAAGAAGTGGGAGTGCTGGGAAAGAGCTCTGTTTTAGTGTAACCCCATGTATCTGTTTTTGCTTTTGTTGCGTGTGTTTTGGAGTTCTTATCCAAAAAATCTTTGCCCAGACCAATGTCACAAAATGTTTCCCCTACAATTTCTTCTTGTAGTTTTATAGTTTTGGATCTCACATTTAAGTCTTTAATCCATTTTGAGTTGACTTTTGTATGTGGTGAGAGATAGGGGTCTAGTTCATTCTTCTGCTTGTGGATATACATTTTCCCAGGACTATTTATGGAAGAGACTGTCCTTTCCCCAAGGTGTGTTCTTGGTGCCGTTGTCAGAAATCGTTTAGTTGACTAAGTGTTGCTCTATTCAGAGTGGACTGGAGAGTATGGGAAGGAGCTCGTTTTCTTTTTCTTTTAAGGAGATATGTTTCTTGCCTGGGACACATTTGCTTCTC
>NW_007739459.1:11362-22711 GCF_000696425.1 Galeopterus variegatus | reverse complement strand
AGAACTGTGGAGAACAGTAACGTGTATATGAGTGTGAGCATCTTCCTAAAGCTAGAATCCACATCATTGAAACCACAGTTTCTGGGAAAACAGCTACTTGGAGCTAGAGTCATTACTGTCACTGACCCTTAAACACTTAAGCTTTGAGAGAAAATGACCTAACATCAGGGATTTGTTTAAACTAACTTCTGTGTGATGTTCTATGTCATTAACATTTTTATAATAGAGCTACCATTTATGGGGCCACCACCATTGTCAACCATGGTGAGGCATTTACATTCATTTTCATGTTGAATTTTCACAACCATCACGTGAAATATGTGCCATCCCAATTTATCATATTCGAAAGCTGAAGCACAGAGAGATGGACTGGTCCAAGGTTGCCCAGCTACTAAGTGACAGAATCCAGATCTCTCAGACTCTAAAGTCCACTTTTCTTTCTCAGTATGGCTTCCTGGTGCCCTGCTAGCTCCCACTGGTTACTCATTCCTTAAGGCAAAAAAAGTATTAATTGGTATTAGACTATGTGTAAGGCCTTTTGCTAAATGCCGTGGAGATTACAGAGATAAATAAACCTTGCTGTTGTGGGGGCCAAGGGAAAGCTTCCTCTTCACCCCTGGTGTTCACTGAAAAGTCAACTGTTGAGATTCAATTAATACGAAGAAAAGGCATAAACATTTCATTTTAACATGCTGGGGAAGGGCAATGTGTGGGGGAATCACAAGAGAGTGATTTCCCAGTAACCCAGTGGGGTACAGAAGCGTATGTACCAATCTTCATAGGGGAGATGGGAGGTAGGGAATATAGACAATTCTTTAGAGGGACAGGAAATGGTTATTAGGAAATGAGCCTGAGAGGCAGATATTATCTTGAGAAAGAGTCTATGCAAGTGTGGTGACCTCCCATTCTCTTCTTTTCTCCAGGAGTTGATCTTTTCTAGTTATTTGATGAGATTCCTAGGGAGGGGATGTTAAGAAAATTACATTTCTTTTGGAAAGATGCTTTCTTAGTCAGACGGGGAAATCTCAGAGAAAGTCCCCCCCAGTGCTTGGTGGGGAAGACAGGACAAGTTTAGAGGGACCTTGATTCTGAGGCTTATTTATAAGGCCTTTCAGTTTTCAAAGCACCATATTTTTTCTTATTTAATTTATTTTATTTATTGAATCAAAATCAATCATATATATTTTTGGGGTTGAACATTGAGATATGTTGAACAAATCAATATTACTAGCATATGTATTGTTACAAATCATAATTATTCTTTATGCCCCTTGTCCAACCGCTCCCCTTCCCCCATTCCCTCCTCCTCCCCCCTCTAATTACCCTAGATTTCTTCCCTCCTTCTGAAAGAATCATGGTTACTCTGTTAATTTGTTGCCTAGATGATCTGTCCAATGCTGAGAGATGTGGTCGGGTCCCCCAATATTATCATAGAGCAGATGCTGCTTCTGTCACTCTAAAATGGGCTTTGTGGAAAGAGACATCCTCTTTTCTTTGACTCTGCTGGTGACTCTCTTTGTGTGAATGCACTCCACTGGTTGGTGGACCATTTGCATGGTGCTTGTGGTGTCTAGTCGCTTTCGCAGCAGCCGTGGTTATTGTGGAGGCTGCAGTGGGCCACCCACATGGAGGTGCTGTTTTTGGTATGCTCCTTGGCATTGGTGGTATGCCTGGTTGTGGGGTGTGTCTGGTCCCCTTCTCCATGTCTCTGGTCTCTGGGCAGGCCCCAAGTCACTGGTGCCATGTTCCAGGTGGTGGGCGGTATGTCCAGGCCTCGGGTCATCAGGTGTGACCCAAGGAGCTGGCTTGGTGTGCCTGGTTGGGGGGAGGGGTCCAGTCCCTTTCTCCATGCCCCAGGTCCCTGGGCAGGCCCCGAGGCAAAGCACCATATTTTAGGGAATACTTTTCGGTGCCCCAACACTGTCTGGGAGTTTATAAGCAGATAAGGAAGTGTTCAGAGGCAGAATAAGCCACATATTATAAGAGGAAAAGAAATCATCATGATAAGAGTCAGGGGGACAGACAGTCTGCATTAAAAGGCAGAGTCAAAGCAGGTTTCTTAGAGAGGTGACATCTGAATTTGGCCTTAAAGGTCTGGAAGAATTCTAAACCTGTCAGATGAAGGTTGCAGGAAGGAATTGAATGAGGAAAGGCTAGAGGTAATGTAAGACATATTCAAGAATTATAAATAATCCAATTTTTATATTGATTTAAAGAGCCCTGGTCCTAGACTTGGCTCAGCCACCAAAGTAGATGTCTATCTGTGGGCAAATTTCACAAACTCCCTGGACCTCTATTTGCCATCTGTTCATTGGGAGGACAGAATATAGTTGATTCCCAACGTTCAGTGGTCCTGTCAGGCAGCCTAACAGGTTAGCTTTAATTCCCACTGAGTAGATGAGGAAATGAGAGTAAGAAATGTTTTAAGCTACATAGTAAATACATTGTTACTGGTATTGTTCTATTGGAATTTCAATTGAATTCATGTTCAAATAATAGCCATCCTTTATCGTGAGTTTAGTCAATGACAGTATATTATTTCCTTTTAGTTTTTACTGACCTGCACTTTATACATGAAGCAATGAGGCTCTAGAACATTAAAACTCAAAGTTGTGCTCATGTTCTATTATTTTTTAAGGAAAGATTTATCAATGATAAGTCTATGCAAATGTGTAGCAAAGGTTTTTGCAATGGCTGAACCAAAAACACATTCCATTATGGGGAAAAAAACCTCTTAACAATAGAAAGTACAAACAAAAACTAAATGGGTACTAAATGGATACTTCAAATATTTCTTTTCTTCAGAAGTAAAATTATTTTTTGCGTCTGATGGAAATTTTTAAGTGTGGTAGGTCAACACCAGTGAGAAAATAAAAATCGTGTGTGTGTGTGTGTGTGTGTGTGTGTGTTTGTGTGTGTCTTGCTTCTAACAAGTTTCATTGCACCTCACTTGCTTGGAACTCAGTGGTATGGGGCACGCATCTGTCTGGGACACAACATAAACTGAAGAGGTATGCAGTGGGGCTACTGTAACATGAAAATGGAAGTTAAGGAACCTGTGCTGTTACAGGCTCCTTGTGGGCCAGCCCTTCAGGCCTATTCACTTTTACTTTACATTTATTGCTAACTGGTTTAGGCAGTGGGAGATCCCCATTTAAGGAAGAAAAAGAACATCAAGTACTTGACAATACTGTATTGTATTTTTTAAAATTGCTGGAAGAGAGAATACTCGGATTTGGTTTTTGCACAGTGTACATTTGTATTGAAACATCACATTGTACCACATATATATGTGCAATTATCATGTGCCAATTAAAACAAAGTTTTTTTAAAAAGACTACATAGTGTATGATCCCATTTATACGAAATGTCCAGAATAGGAAACTCTATGGAAACGGGAGATTAGTGGTTGCTTAGGCTGGGGTTGGGCAGGAGAATGGAAAGGGGAGTGACTGCTAACGGGTCCTGCAATGAGGCATAAAGGAGTGATGAAAATGTGTCACAGTTGATTGTGACAATGGTTGCACAACTCTGAACATACTAAAAGCCACTGAACTACTGTATACTTAAAATAGGTGAATTGTATGGTATGTGAATTATCTCTTTTCTTTTCTTGTAGCCTAGTCAAGTGAAGCAGTGGGAGTAGAGAATGGACAAAGAAATCTGTAACTGGTTGTGATCAATTAGTTGTAAATACCACTGCACTCAGACCTCTGTGAATCATATCTCACTAAAGCTGCTATTTAAAAAAAAAAACCAAAAACCTGGAGTCACAGATCACAGGTTACGAATGCTAAATATGGAAGTGCATTCCTTCTCTCGAATTCATTTTTTCCTTCGAGCCCCTTCTCCTTAGGAACCTGGTATGGGTTCACTAAAGGAGGAGACAGGGGACAGTTCAGCATGACTGCACTATTCTGCCCTCAAAACTGTCCCTTCCCAAAAGGTTTTCAAAGGGACCCGAAAGGAATTTCTGAAACCAAATTTATGCACAAGACTTTTCTCCCCTAAAGAGATGTCCCTCTACTAGTTGGCATTTGCCTTTAGAAGGTAGACCCTAAAGGGGAAAGGTCTTTGTCCTGGGAGCCTAATCACCTACTCATGGCTTGCTCCCTTCTTTGAAGATCTCTGGACTTTGATGCAAAAATAAACCCCAGCTTTTCCACAAGTCCCACTGACACACCCAGACAAGCCAGAACTTCCAGAAGTAACTCTCATAACTACGAGCTGCTAACTTGTTCTTCACACTGAATGGAAAGGACTCTTGTTTGCCTATCGACAGACCTTTTTTTGGTCCACAGTGGATAGCAACACTTCAAAATCTCGATTAGATCTCCTTCCTTTATGAGTGTTCCCTAGTGCAGCAGTGTTTCAGCTGTATAAAATCCATTTCCTCTTTTCTGATAAGGACATCCTTACCAGAAGGTAAAATACTCCATCTAAATGATGGAGTATTCAGAGGCAACGTCTAAAGTTGATAGAACAATAATTTTTTTAAAAAGATATTTAAAGATATTCTTTAAAGATTCAACAAAGGAAATCAACAGAAGAACTAACAGCAATTGCATTAAAAATTAGAAGGGGAAGAAGACGGGAACAGTGTCATCCTTATACATGCTGGGGGGAATCAATAGATTAAATCCTAAAATAATCTATTGGAAATTAACAGGACAAGTGTATTATATAGAAATAGAAAGTGAACTACCAAAAACACTAAAAACAGAGTCACTTAAAGATGTTTGCCTCTAGCAAGCAGAAATGGGGTAAAGCAAGGCACTTGCTTCTTTATAAGGATTTCTGCATGATCTTTTATTTCATGTATTACCCGGATAAAAAATTTTAAATAAAATGGCTGGTTGCATTAGAGACATTTTTCCCTAGGAGGTTCGTGTCTGCATGTATGGTAAAGATGTTGGCTTGTGTGTAACTTTAACACTCTTTACCCGAGAATACTTTGGGATGCATGGGAATAGTTTGGGCCAGTGACAAATTCCTTTTATGCTTCGGATATGATAGGTCAGCTCTTCTGCCCCTATCTATCCAATATGCTTCCTTCCACTGGCAATATTAAATCTAATTATTGGCAAAAGTGGGAAACTTCCATTTTTATTTAAAAATCACATCCTTTCTCCGAAGACAGTACAATGAAATTGTTTCTCATTTACATTTAGTAACTCCCTCAGTCACATAATAAGTCATTATTCTATGAAAATGTGCATTATTCTGTAATGTGAATGGCTTTAAAAAACAAACCTTTATTAAAAAAGAGTGTCCTTCCTTGCCACCTAAGTGAACCCTGATGAAGGTGCATTAACATACTGATTTGTAATTTTTGCACATTAAAATTTTTATATAGATTTAATACCATTTCAGCTTTTGTTGAATGAATATTTAATTCTGAAAGCTATGAAATAATAGGTAATTATAGCTCTACAAGAACATATATTGACATGTGGTTTAAAAGACTGTGAGAGGTGCCTTGTGCTTGCGGTGAGCTTATAATTTAAACACAGAAAAATTTTAAGGTTGCCAATCAAATATTCATCATATGAAAGAAGGCATGGAGGATCCGACTTCCTCAGGGCACATATGCAAAGGAGATACTAAAAATAACACAGGCCAGGTTTGGCAGACCTTGTTTAGGCAAAATTCCAAACACATCCAAGAAGGGATAATGAAGAAAAAAAAAGTCTTCCTGACTTGGAAGCAAAAGCAACAGCAATCCAAGGTCAGGTTTTGAAAAGATAGTGGGGATAATAAGCCAAGGGCCTTGGAGGTGAGAGCTCCTGGGGAAGACCAAGAAGTGTGAATTTTACTTCCCTGCCCTTTCTGTTAATATCCTTTTCTTAACTTGAGCTGCCCTCCAATATCATCAACCCTGACTCACTCAGGAGCCCAGGCCCCGTCTGCTGTCCCAAAGGAATTCATTCACTCTTGCTTGTAGAGACTTAATAGGTTATCCCTCCTGGGGTGGGGGTGGGGGGGTATGTTTCAAAACAGGAACAGTTGTATAAAGCAAAGCTAAGCCCATGCAATGCGACAGTGAAGTTTAAAACATGCACACCTATCACACTAAAAAGTAATCACCTTTTCTGGCAAAGCGTTTGACTGGGTTTAAAAAAGAAAAATTTAGAGTCCTCTCAGCATCTTGCCCCCAACCTTGCAGAGAAAGTCCCTAGGCCAGTAGATCTCAAATTTTAACATGCTTAAGAATTTTCTGGAGCACAACTGACCAGTCCTATTCCCTGAAATTCTGAGATTCTGATTCAGCACCAGAAAGCTGTATTTTAAACCAGCACTTTAAGCAATTCTGATGTAACTCATCCCCTGACCCACATTTGAAAATCCCTTCATTACACTGAAAGACTAAAGGGTTTAGAGAAAACTTCACATCTCCCTGCTGCAGCAAAATCCACCAAGGACAGGTTTTCTGAAGAAAAGAGTGTCCCTGTCCTGCATTCAGTCCTCCTGTTCTCACCCATCACTTGCCCCTAAAAATTCTCAAAGACTTTTAATTGTTGTTTCCTTCCCAAGCACAGACCCTAGTCGGCTCATGACCCGACTCATGACCCGGCAACTTCTGACAGTCACTCAGAAAGGCAGCTGCAGTCTCTGGAGAATTCAGATAGAAGTTAGCCCAGTAATCCTGCACCTTTATCCTCTACGAACTTAGCCATGCAAAGTCACTTGGCCCCTCAATAATATTTCTCATTTCTCCAGTTCGCTGCTTGTTAGTTGGCAGTTGGATTCTGTTCCATTGTTTTGTTTACCTGATACTGCAAAGTAATTCCCCTTTACCTATTTCCCAAGACTTATGTCACCTATCTGTGCCCATCCCACCCTAAGAAAATAGGCTAAACCCACCAATTAGAGTAAAAACGTTTCCTTAGAGCTACTTTGAAGATGATTTCTTATGGCACATGCCTCAGGCAGAATCCTAGCTAGACGGCCAAATGCTATTATAGCTTTCCAGAAATGACAACGTGAAGCCATCATGGCTTAATGCAACCAAGTTGAATGGTTGCTCTGATAACTTAAAATACCCAATGTATGGGACACATAGGAAACCCGAACACAGAAGCAACTGCACCTCATGGTTTCATTCTCTGCTCTAAAAATAAACTCAGATGTCAAAGGTTGTGATGAGGTAAAAGGACTTCACAACAGAAGATACTCAGATATTCGAGTGCTATGTTTATAGGCAGTGACTCTTCACAGTGTCTGATACATGTGTTATATAGTTTTTTCTGTTAAGTAAATCTCAATTTTGTGGCAATATTATTCGTCCAGTGTTTTAGATATTCCCAGGTGTTGAGTAAGAAATGATATGCCATGTTCAAATATTCTAGGAAATTAATTACCTGGGGGTATTCATGAAGGATTGCAGAGATGCTGCTGCTGCATTTTAATATCCATTTGTTACATGTTTACTGGTTTTTTTGACTGCTAAAACTTGTAGCTTATAAAGAGCATCAGATATCAAAAGACTAAGAAGTTTTGACAGGACAGGACGAATACAGCCTGCAGGTAGGAGCTAATCTAGAACCGGAATTTGGTTCCAGGCACAAGCTTGGGCCAGGACAGGACTGGAACAGTGTCTTGGAGTGGCTCTCACCCATATCTCAAATCTGATGCCACACCGGAGCACTAGGAGGCCAGGGACAGGCCAGGGACAGCCCAAGGACTGAGGAAGCAAAGCAGATAGAGCCAAGAATAATGTCAAGGAACAGCCGGAGTTCATGGTAAAGGAGAAAGTAATGAAGGGAGACACAGGAAAATCCATCTCCTGTGTTTGTCTACACTGTCCGATAAAATTAGGAGTATGTGCAGGCCCAACACTGACAGACTAACAGTGATCCTTGAAGCCAACACTGTTCTGTTTGATGGCATAGCCAGAAGTAAAGACACAGCCCTAGATGCTGAATTACTTATTTTGACTTCACATTTAGGCAAACAAAAAGCACATTAGTCACCTATGGCTAGTTATGATATGCTCTGATTCTCCAAGTTCATAGGTGGGTATTAATTGACTGGAAAGTAAAGAACTCAACCATAAGGACAACAGTTATGGTTTTGAATGCATAGTGTATGGTAGCAGAGAAGACAACAGGTTTATGGGAAAACATCCCACCTAAAATGGTGATAATACTTGCCCAGTGGAAAATGATTAGAAGATTCTCATCAATAAGCTACAGAAAAAATAATTGAAAGAATCCTGGGATTGTTGCAAACATTTTCAAGATCCTGATAACTCCTATGTCCTTCTTTGACTTTGTAGCTGATCCCAATACTTTTCCATGCATTTTTTGTGTTGTCCCATTATAAGGTACAGTTTCATATTAGACTTGACCAAGACAATCTGCTTCTAGTAGAATCCACTAATATTAATCAAGGAGGTGAGGGAATTGACCTAAATACCCAAGTTAGGAACCAAGAAGTTGCAACTTTGTGTTGTTTGTACTGGAAGCATGTTGGGAGGTTCAGAGCTTGTGATCACTTCATGTCCAGTTAACAAAAGTTCAGCATTTACTACAAGCTGAGCTTAGTATTTTCTAAGGCAATGCTGTCCATAGAAATATAATGTGCGCCACTTACATAATTTTAAATTTTCGAGTAGCCACATTAAACAGATCAAAAGAAACAGGTGAAATTAATTTTTATAGTATATTTTAACACAATAAACTAAAATATTATTTCAACATATAATCAATATTTAATAATAACAATATATATTACATTCTCATTTTTTATACTATGCTTTTGGAATTCATTGTGTGTTTTACACTGACAATGCATCTCAATTAAGATTAGTCCCATTTCAAATACTCAGTAGCCACCTGTGGCTAGTGGCTACCATACTGGGCAGCACAGTACTAAGATCTCAAATGGGTATTGAATTCAAACAGAAAACAGCACTTACTGAATATATCATATGATGATTCAAATTTCAAAAACATCAAAATGTTGTAACATATATCTTATTAAATTGTTTATAGAGTATTACAATCATCTATAACTAAAGAAAAGTCACTGCTATATTTTTTTTAAAAGAAAATTTGATTTAGGAAATCTGAAAACTAAAAATAAAGAAATAAAATTACGAAAATTGAAAACTAAAGGTAAAGAAATAAAATGGTTAAAGATATCCATTAATTAAGGTGGTAGAGTGCTTCAGTCCAACAGAACTTAAAGACCAATGCTTTGGGATAACAGGGGTCATTTGCAGCTCTGAAAAAAATGAAATCTCTGATAGCAAGATTTGATAGGGTCAGGGTGGAAGAGAAGGAAGGGGGAAAGAGAGAGAGGAAAAAAGAGAGCAGCAGGACATTGTGCCAGTGATAAAGAGAAGACCCTGGTGAAGGCAGAGGGGAAAGGACTTCACCTCCATTGCATGTTTGCTGAGAACCAGTCCTCCTGATACTGAATCAGTCTGTGCCTCTACACAGCCTGATGGCACCGGTTTGCAGTTCTTTGCTGCTGCCCTCTCTTTTCTACATTCATGGGGACATAACCGAAGGCATGGCTCACCTGCTGATTCTGACCAGCTTCACGACTGATGCTGATCATCAGGGCCTGCCCCACACCAACGCACAGGCAATAATAACCTTAGTAATCTGTGCAAGGTCTTCCTGCCCCAGAACGCTTCCCCTGCTTTCCCCTGTGATGCCTGAAGTCCACAGACAGCCTTCCTTTGGGTTAGGACAGTGTATCCCAAACTTCAACCATTTGATTATGTCTGGCATGGTTTTGTTTTTGCCATATCTGTATACCTCCTATACTATGGCTTAGTTAATATATTTTCTTCAATTCACCTTGTTTTTTTTTTTTACAAAAGTATGCTTATTAAAGAAACTTTATATCACTACCAAACAGTAAAACCAATGTTATTTGCCATAAATAGAAAATTACCCTAAAGATAATATCACTACTAAAATTTTAATTTGTCAGTCATGTAACACCTGAAATCATTTCACCTCCCACCAGTGGTACAATTACCATTAATGAAAAAATACTAGATTAAAGAACTATTCCCACCCCCAATTCCCCCCACCATTAATGAAAAAATACTAGATTAAAGAACTATTCCCACCCCCCAATTCCCCCAAAAGAAAAAAAATCAGTTGAAACATGAACATCAGAGAGCAGAAATGTAGCATTCACAGGTAGTTAGCTATGAAAATTGCTTGAGCAGGGAACAGAGCTTGGGTTGGAGTTCTTATCCTTGTTATGCATAAGATTCACCTTGGAAGCTCATTTAAAATATAGGTTTCTGGGTCCCACAGCACATTTAGTAGTTTTAGTACAGTTGGCTTGGGCCTGGATATCTGCATTTTATCAAACTTTTTGGGTGATTAGGATTTAGTGGATCCACAAACACACTTCCAGAAACCCTGGGACCCAAAACCACAAGCCAGGGGAAGACACAGCAACCGTGTTAGGGATTACAGCCCTGGGCTAGCAGCAGGAGTCCACAGTGGAGGAGAGGGCCATGGGGAGGGCAGGCGTCTAAGAGCAGCTCTGGCAACTGCATTGTTCCCTGCACTTTCCAGATGAACAAGGCTTAAAGCAACAGTCCACTCAGCTCAGCATAGACTCAGCAACAAAATCATTTCTCTGTGGATGATTATAAACAAAACCACATATATCAGCCCTAGATGGAATATTTCTCTGGAAGGGTCTTTTTGTTTTTCCCTTCTTTTAGAGAAGATAAAGGTCATGTGTTTATTATGCTTAGAGTACCAGAAATCTCTATAAAACTTCCACTTAATCATGAAATNGCTATAAGGTAAGCACAGGAATCTCTCTCTCTCACACTCTCTCTCACACACACCCACACACGCACACACACGCCACCATAGTACTACTGAGGCTTCCCTTCATGCTCTGTCCTCCTCTAGGCTGCTACATTCTGAGTGCCTCACACAGAACCTATCCAATAGTAAGCACTAAATAAATATCTGTTGAATAAATAAATGAGCAATGAACAAATAAGAAACGACTCAATGGCAGGATTTTAAAAGCCTGGGAAAGACCCATGCCATTTACTCCAAATTCTTTCTCCTGCTGGCTGATATCAAAATTTCATCAACAGAATTTAAATCCTTCAGCCACGATCTCTCTGGAGAGAATACAACTGCAGAAAAAGGCTTCTCAGACTTACCGAGGTGGCAGAGAACTTCAGAGTGCTGGCAGTCATTGTGAAGCATCTGCGCTAGAAATAATGTTATTATTATAAGCTGAATGTTGTATGTTATGTTAGTAATGACCGACAAATGAGGATGTGCTATAGCAGTAGAATAAAGAAAGGCTGATTGAGCGGAAGCCCCCAGAGGATTCTTTGAAGACAAA
>NW_007739459.1:0-6044 GCF_000696425.1 Galeopterus variegatus | reverse complement strand
GTTTATTCCTTTTTCAAGGTATTTTATATTACTGGCTTTTTATTTGGAGATTTCCTCTGTTTTCAGATGTCCCCCTCGTCCATAAGGCTAGAGGGGGCCTCAGTGGCCCCGATTTGTGTGTATAGACATTGCTGTTTCCGTTCATTTTGTCCTTGACCTCTGCTTCTTTGAACCTCCATCCCACAAACCCAGCTAATGGGCAGCCAGTCCAGAATCCCCTGCACCAGCAGTTACCTGGCAACCATGACAAGCATGCTAACAGGTGACAATGCAGCAGTGGGGATCAGAGAAGTCTGCCCCTTCCAGAATCTAAGAAGAGAAGGGAAGGGGGCCAATTGGCTCTTTTTATCAATGGCTTTCATGCCCATCCATCCTGTTTTCAGTAATCACACATTCTCTGCTCCAACTCCAAACCCCCCATTTCTATCATCATCTGGTAAAAATAGCCTCCAATTGGAGAGCTTAATTACAGTCACAGAGATTCATATGGAATAGTGTACTTGGGGTAACTCAATAATCACCCCCCCCCAACACCAGTGTAGAATGCTCAGGAGTTAATCAACCCTAGTTTTCATCTATGCATATGTTGTGTTCCTGTCAGAAGATGTATTTTGACCACCTAACTATCCTGCCATAATAGAGTCCTAAATGCTGTGTACAGAGAAGCATTAACAAGCGATTACCTCACTTCTTGCCTTTCTAGCTGCAAGTCTACAGTAGGCGCTACCAGAGAGGGGGACACGAGCATGCTACCTAGTAATAGATGACGTTTACTTAACACTTACTCTATTCTAGGCTCTGCACTGAGTACTGTGCAGACATCTAACTTTCAGAACAGCCCAATGAGATCAATAATATCTCCATTTTACAGATGAGAAAAACTGAGGCTCAGGGTGACTAATTGTCAGAGTTCATACAACTATTAAGAGTAGTGCTAGGATTGAACTCATGTTCTTAACTACTTTTTCATAAAGTTCAAACATAAGAAATGGCAGAATTTGCTAAAAGGGAGCCTAGATGGTAAGACAGAGATGAAAATTACCAAACTGTAAGAATCAGAGGATAAAGTTAATTACGCTAAATTCATCTGATGGAATGTGCTAAGAAAATCTTCCTCCTAAGTTAAACTGGTATAGTATAAGAAGAGAGGCTGATCAATCTCTTTCAGCAGTGTCCTGGAAAACTATGTAAACACCCACAGGCCTTGGAGGATGTTACTGTCAACCTACTGGGAAGATGACCCCTGAAGACTCTGTCATCCTTGTCATTCTGTGATTTAAAGGGAAAAGCAACATGGCCATGTGAGTCAGTGCAGACTGCATGGGATTTAAGGTGAGATGACCAGAGCTTAAGTCCTGGCTTGGCAGTCTGCTCACTTTGTGACCTCAAAGAAGTCAATTGAATAAACATTTATTGTACCTATGTCTTGAAGCAAATACTGACTTAGCATTTGAGAAAATAAGATTACCAGACTTAGGCCATGTCCTGAAGTAGGTCATGGGGTCATGGAGCAGAAAGAATTGTGGACAGTGCCCTTATTTATAGACTGAGAAGACTAATAGCAACTTCTTAGGATTGTCATGACCATCAAACAAGGTAGTGGTTGTGGAAAAGACTCATGGGCTATATAATGTGTCATGCAAAGTTAGTGGTTATTACTAGTGCTAAGATTGGGCTCTTGAAATAATTCATAGACATTAGAATGGTTATTATCTCTGTGATATGACCCCTGCCAACATTTCCAACTTCACTTCCCAACTAGCTCTCTGTCCCTCTTCTTGGTTGATCAGGCCAAAATATTTCTTTCTCAGGGTCTTTGCACTGCCTGAAATGTACTTATCCCAGTTATCTGCATTACTAATTCCATCATTTCATCCAGATCTTTGCTCAAAAATTATACTCCCCAGAGAGGACCTCTCTATATACTGTTTCTAAAATAGAAAATGTGTACACATACATACAATGCACACACATACACACAATGCACACACATGACACATAGCAGGTATGCATACACGTGCACAAGACATACACATACGTACATATAGACCCACTATGCACATATACCCACGCATATATGCACACGAACACACGTATATGTGCATGAACACACCTATCTCCCCATTTCCTTTCCTGCTTTATTTTCCTTCAGAGAAATGTGAAACTCTTCCCGAAACTTTGTTTTTATGTTTGCTCACCTGTTTGTTATCTGACTCCCCCACTGGAATGTAAGCTCTGTGAGGGCAGGGATTTTGTCTTCAACATTGTATTTCCAGTGTCCAGAACAGTTCCTGACACATAACACATACTCAATAATTTTTGAGATGTAATTCAGATACCATCGAATTCACCCATTTAAAGTATACAATTTTGTGGTTTTTAGTATATTCACAGAGTCGTCCAACCACCACCACGATCAATTGTAAAACATTTTTATCACCCCAAAAAGAAAGCCAAACCTGTTAGCAGTTACTCCCCATGTCCCCTCAACCACCCTACCACTCCTCACCCTAGTCTTAGGCAACTACTCATTTACTTTTTGTCTGTATAGATTTGCCTACTCTGGACATTTCATATAAGTGGAATCATACAATATGTGGTCTGTGGAATATTAAATTTTGATATATGACCAAATTGTTAAATCCAATTCTTTCACACACCCTCTACATATAAATAGCCCTTCAGAGAGTTTCCTTCCATGAGTTTTGAGCAATCTAGCATTCAATCTAAAAGGCAGAAAATTGGTCTGGCAAAAATACAGCGAAAATTTCATTTCATGATGCACTTTGTTTTTTAATTGTGACATTTTGACAGGAGATGAACAGAAGCTTCCCTTTGCTCTATCAACAGAAAAAAGGAAGAGTTGACAGGACAAGTAAATACTTAAAATGATATTCTGAGGGGCCTTTTTATTTACTTAAGAGGACCAACCGTTTTCAAACACTCTGAATTAGAAATGATTTAATTCTAATCTAAGCAGAGGCCAGCAAGCCTGGTGCTCTGATATGCTGATTACAAATCATTCTCTATTCATTACAGTAGGACCTAGATCGGGCCACTTTGGTAGACATAGTGGACTTGAAAGTAACAAAATGGCCTGTTATTATTTTCAAGCACTTCATAATTGACTCCACCAACCAAACTGGCTTTCCCCTTCAATTTTTTAAATTAGAGAGATTCTACCGCATAGATACTCTCTTCTCCAAAAGATAGTGTTAAATCATTTGTCATATTTGAATCACATAAGAGCAGCTGATATCAATGTATAAGTTCAGCCAAGAACTAAGTTCTTAGAGTTGGAATGGAGCTTTAGGTCATTGGGTATTACCTTCCACCCACTGCTGGAATTTGTGCCACAGCTTCCCTGGACTGAGTGTATACCAGTGACAGGGAGACCATCATTACTTAAGGCAGCCTCCACCATCATTCCAAACAACTTTAATGTTTGAAGAGCATTTCTATTAATAAACTCCCCAACTATCCTAAAGATTTATCCCACATGTAAATGACTGTCTCCCTGTACTGACCTTTTAGTACAATACAAGTTTTCTTTTACCCTCTAGAGTAAAAGAAAGGAAACCTATTTCTTCTGTCCAGGGCAAGTGAGTCTCATCTGAAGACAGCTTGCCTGCCTAGGAATTCCTTCCTGGGTTAAACAACCCCCAGGCCATGTTATAACTTGATTTGCGAACCCCGTCTGTGCTATATTCCTACACTACTGCCACCCCCACTACCACCTTTCTGGTCATCCATCAATTCACTGCTATCCCTCAGTACAAACCTGCAATGTGGACATTTAACTTTGAGTGTTCCCAATGTGTTTCAAATGAAAAAGGGACCATTCATGCCTCCTGTTAGTTGCTAGGATAATTTCTTGAATGCAAACACAATACAGATACTCCTCGGGCCGGCCCGGTGGCGCACTGCTACAGTGCGCCGCTTGGGAGCGCGGCGGCGCTCCCACCGAGGGTTCGGATCCCACGTACAGACCGGCCGCTCACTGGCTGAGCGAGGTGCGGGCTCAACAGCGAGGGTTGCGATCCCGTTGCCGGTCCCGGTCCGGTACGGGCGCGACACTGAGGGTTGCGATCCATTGCCGGTCACGAAAAAAGACAAAAAGGAAAAAAAAAAAAAAAAGATACTCCTCAACTTACCGTGAGGTTATGTCCTGATTGACCCGTCGTAAGTCAAAAATATTGTAAGTCAAAATGCATTTAATAGCCCAATAAACCCATTGTAAAGTCAAAAAATCATAAGTTAAACCTGTTGGTTGGGGATTGTCTGTATATGATGAGTCGAAAATATTGTAAGTCAAAATGCATTTAATAGCCCAATAAAGCCATTGTAAAGTCAAAAAATCATAAGTTAAACCTGTTGGTTGGGGATTGTCTGTATATGATGCCGTTGAGAGTATATAAATGAAAACTTCCCTACTTAGGGACTTCTGTAGGCGTTCACATTCATTTGTGGTCAATTTGTGGTCAGGGACCGCTTTGAGCTGAAATGAATAGATCCCATTTAAACAAAGACAATATCCATTCAGGAGCTGTGACCTGCATCTCCTATCTTTAGACACATGTAATGTCAACTGAAGTTATCATGAATTGAACCAGCAGAGCTAGAGCTATTTTGGCAGCTGTGAAAACAAAAGCAATAATACCAAGCTACTTTTGCCCATTGAATTTGGAGCTTTCCTAAGGAGCAAAAGTAAATTTCAGTGTGCTTCCCATTTAAAGTTACCACGCAGAGAATAGTTTGTGTTTTCACAAGTCCTTCCAGTGGTTAAATGGTGCTATAATATAAGGGGTAGAACTGACAGCCTATTTTTGTCAGAGCCTCCGAGGCACTATCTTAATGAGTATATTTCAGCTCAAGGTCTGATCTGTTTCCGTCCTATACATTCTTCCATCCTATACATTCAAACACAGTAATCACTTCACCAAGAAGTGAGCCAGCTTTGGGGGCTGGGGTCCCACCATCTGTGGCGACTACTTAATTTGCAGCCAGGGAGACATCTCTGGCACAAGAGTGGAGCAAGCAACAGGCATCGAGCAGTTGCCTTCCAGTGCGCAACAGCATGCAGAAAAGAAAGCAAGCTTTGACAGTTGGTCTAAGCAGTGTTTAAATCGCAGCTCCACCGTTTTCTGATGGGTGACTTTCAGGAAATGACTTAACCACCCTTAGTCTGTTTCTTCATCTAAAAATGGGGCTTTTAATACCTACCTCAAAACCTTGCTGTGAGGCGTTAGGTTAGATACTACACATAAAATGTACTAAGCAGGGCCAGGCACATAGTAGGTGCTCATTAGTAGTAACTAACAAACAAATTACAGGTCAGAAAATTGTTTGGTGAATGCAGAATTAGAACACAGGCGTGAGGCATGTTTAAGGTCTCCTTTCCTCGGGTGATGGAAGCCTAACGAGTTGTCCTTTTCTGCTCTGTCTAAAGAACTGGGACCAGTCATCAAGAAAGGCCTGTCCTCTTTCCTGGACAACAATAAAGACATGGTGAGAGTTTCCATGTCCAGATTTTCTATTTCTAGGCAGACCAACACCCTCCCCTGGCACTTGTCATTGTAACACTACCCATCTTTACATCAACAATACTTTGCATCCCTGACTTTACAGATGAGTTTTCTTTATAATCAATAGGAAGATACTTAAGCTCACTGGCAAGCTATTCCCAGTATCTTAGGCTGGATTGCTTCTGAAGGTTTTCTATATATTTTCATACAATTCAGTCATAAAAGGTGATGCTTTTTCTGTGGAGTATCTTGTTCTCTCACTAAACACCTCTGTTTGGGGGTTCCTCTAACTGTGGACCCTTAGCCCCCCCAAATTCCTCCATTGGTTAAAATAAATAAATAAATGTAGACTTTTCAGTTTCATCATTCCACATACATGCATTGAATGCCTTCGCATTTATGAAATAGGCAAAGAAGAACACATACTTCATGTTTTTAAGAAGTTTACTATCTAGAGGATATGGGTACACAAATACACAGCAACAACTCAAGGCAGAATGTAACACTCACTGTAACTTA
>NW_007739458.1:28598-36379 GCF_000696425.1 Galeopterus variegatus | reverse complement strand
GATGGACCTTGAGAGAATAATATTGAGTGAAACGAGTCAGGCAGAGAAAAAGAAACACCACGTGTTCTCACTCATTGGTGGGAGCTAAAAAAATAAACAAATTAATTCACCCACAACACACACAAAAAAAACCAGGGGGGGGGGAAGAAGATATAACAACTATACTTTTTTGAAGTTGTTACAACAAGCAAACGGAAAGGACATTCTTGGGGGGGAGGGGAGAGAGGGAGGAGGGAGGGAGGTGTCGGTGATGGGCCATAATAATCATATACATTGTATATTGACAAAATAAAAATTTAACGAAAAAAAAAATTAGATGCAACTAAGATGTTCTTTATTAGGTGAATGGATAAATAAACTGTGGTACATCCAGATGACCCAATATTACTCAGTGCTAAAAAGAAATAAACTGATTTTCCTTGTACCCTATCTCCTACTCCCAGTGGGGTTTTGGTAAGTCTTATTTGTGGATGACTAACAGAAATTGGAATCCAAGATTTGGAAGATTGTGAAAATTTGGGAGTTCAGCCACGGATGACAAAGTTGGATGACACTTCTCCTGATACTGATAACCAAACTGTCAGCTGGTGGACACTGAACTGAAATTAAAAAAACAGAGCAGAAGCTGTGGGGAATCCCCCACACAACAAGGCAGGATCATGCCCAGAGACATCATCCAGCTACTGTAGCAAACACTGCTTCTACACAAGTGGTTCACCACAGCCACTGCCACCACAAGGGCAGCTAGTCACCACAACAGCAATGGCCACTGTAGAGGCAGCCTGCCAACCACTGAACTGCATTAACACAAGGAGAGTAACCAGCAAAGTCTGGGAAAAAAGGAGGTAGTCTCTCTCCTCAAAACCCACTCCAGAGTAATAGAAGAAGCAACTGCTCTACCAGATGATAACCAGAAATCAATGTAGAGATACTAGAAATAGGAAGAAACAAGAAAATACGACACCACCAAAGGAGTAAAGTAACTCCTAAATACCAGTCCCCATAGACAAGGAAACCCTTGAAATGAGTGAAAAGGAATTCTGAGCAACAATCTTAAGGAAACTCAAGGAGATATGAGAAACCTCAGTTAGATAACACAATGAAATGACAAAAAGTATCCAGAATATGAAAGAGGAAATTTATGAAGAGATTAATACCTTAAAAAAGAATGTAGCAGAACTCCTAGAACTGAAGGATTCATTCAGTGAAATAAAAAACATAACCAAGAGTTTAAGTAGCAGGTTAAAGCAAGCCAAAGAAAAAATTTCTAATTTTAAGCATGGTCTTTCCAAAATAACACAGACAGACAAAAAAAAAAAGAAAGAAAGAAAGAAAAAGAAAATTTTTTAAAACGAAGAAGATCTAAGAGTGAGCCCCCATCAGACTAACAAAAGAATTCTCAATTGAAACTCTACAAGTAAGAAGAAAATGGCATATATATATATATATATACACACACACACACAAATACACATATATATTCAAAATACTAAAAGAAAAAACTGCCAGCCAATAATACTATATCCAGCAAGGCTATCCTTCAGAAGTAAGGGAGAAATAGTATATTTCACAGACCAACAAAAATTGCAAGAGTTCACCACCACACAACCAGCCCTACAAGAAATCCTCAAAGAAGTTCTGCATCTGGAATCCAAAAAGTGAAAATCACTACCACAAATACACAAGAAAGAACAAATACTACTGGTATAACAAAAATGCAAATGAGAAAGAGGAAGAAAGTAAAATCTTACCACCTCTAAAAACAAACAAACATCAAAAACAAACAACAAAAGGGGAAGGAAGGAAAAAAAGATATTTGAAACATCCAAACAAAAATCAATAAAATACCCAGAGTAAGACAATACCTTTCAATAACAACCTAAATGTAAATAGATTAAAATCCCCACTCAAAAGACACAGAATGACTGATTGGATTAAAAAGCTAGACTCAACTAGATGATATCTTCAAGAGACTCACCACACCTGAGAAGACAAATGCAGGATAATAGTGAAGGGATGGCAAAAGATATATCATGCAAATGGAAACCAAAAATGAGCAGAAGTACCTATTCTTATATCAGATAAAATAGACTTTAAGCCAAAAAACATAAAAAGAGACAAAGAAGGCCATTATATAATTATAAAGGGATCTATCCAGCAAGAAGACATAACAATCATAAATATATATACAGCCAACAACAGAGCATCCAGTTATATAAAGCAAACACTTTTAGGCCTGGACCTGAACAAACCTCTCTCAGCATCAGACAGCTCATCTTCGCAACAAATTAACGGAGAAACATAGGATTAAAACTGCACTTTAGATCAATTAGACTTGGCAGATATCTACAAAACATTTCATCCAACAACTACAGAATAAACATTCTTCTCATCAGCACATGGAACATTCTCCTGGAAAGACCATATGTTAGGTCACAAATCAAGTCTGAACAAATTTTTTAAAATTGGAATCATTTCAAGAATCTTTTCAGACCACTATGGATTAAAACTTGAAATCAATAACAAGCACAACTCTAGAAACTATACAAATACATGGAAATTAAACAACATACTCCTGAATAGGGTCTAAGAAAATTAAACATGAAATCCAAAAATTTTTTGGAACTAATGAAAATAAAGACACATTGTACCAAAAGCTATGGGATACTACAAAAGCAATACTAAGGGAAGTTTATTACAATAAATGCTTACATCAAAATAATAGAAAGATTTCAAATAAACAACTTAATATTACAACTCTAAGAACTAGAAAAACAAGAACAATCCAATTTCCAAATTAGTAAATGAACAGAAGTAATTAAGATCAGAGCAAAACTAAATGAAATAGAGAGACCCAAAAAACAATACAAAAGATCAATGGAACAAAAAGTTGAGGTTTTTTTTTAGAAGGTAAATAAAATAGACAAGCCATTGGCTAGGCTAACTAAAAATTAATAAATAAATAAATAATTTTTTAAATTTTTTAAAAAAGGACTCAAATAACAAACAGAAATGAAACAGGAGACATTGCCACTGATACCACAGAAATACAAAGAATCATTAGAAACTATTACAAGCAACTATATATCAACAAATTTGAAAACCTGATGGAAATGGATAAATTTTTGGACACATACAAACTACCAAGACTGAACCAAGAAGAAACAGAAAATCTGGAGAGACCAATAACAAGCAACAAGATTGAAGCAGTAATCAACAGTCTCCAAGTGAAGAAAGGCCCAGGACCAGATGGGTTTACTGCTGAATTCTACTAGACCTTTAAAGAGGAAATAATACCAGTTCTCTTCAAACTATTCCAACAAAATTGAAACAGAAGCCATTCTCCCAAACTCATTCTATGAGGCCAGCATCACCCTGATACACAAAACCAGACAAAGAGGCACAAAAAAGAAAACTATAGGCCAATATCTCTGATGAACATAGAAGCAAAAATCCTCAACAAAATATTAGCCAACAGAATACAGCAACACATCAAAAAAAATTATACATCATGATCAAGTGGGATTCATCCCAAGGATGCAAGGATGGTTCAACACATGCAAGTCAATAAATGTGATACATCACATCAACAAAATCAAGGCTAAAAACCATATGATTATCTCAATAGATACAGAAATAGCATTTGACAAAATTCAACATCCCTTCATTATAAAGACTCTCAGCAATTTAGGTATAAAAGGAAAGTATCTCAACACAATAAAAGCCATATATGACAAGCACACTGCCAACATCATCCTGAATGTGGAAAAGCTTTCAGCTTTTCTCTTAAGAATGGGAACAGGACAAGAATGCTCACTGTAGTGCTAGGGATGGGTCTGGAGCACACAGACCCCTCAAGTCCATTGTCCAGACTGGGTCACAAACTTTTCACATGCAGGTCTATGATCTAGGTAACAGGAAAAAAGGTCCTTGGAGCCTTGGTTGAAGAAAGAATAGTCTTTTTTCTGAATACGCACATCTAAGAGTTAGGCAGCCCAAAGAAAAACTCAGAAACTCAATTGCTACTGGCAAAGTCCAAAGAAAAACTGAGCACCTGCCAGCAAAGTAAACATGCTCTATTTTTAGACACAAGCTCTGCCCTCTAGCCTCTGCTTCCCAAACTCAAGAACACACCAAAATACCAACAAACTAAAAATATACATTAGTGTGCATGTGCACTAACTCCACCCACACACAATTTGTTTACAAAGAATGTGCTGCACCACCCCCAACCAGACCTGAGGCGAGCGGGCTTGACTAAACTACTCTATTTTCTCCACACCCACTCTCATCACTCCTATTTAACATAGTATTGGAAGTACTAGCCAGAGCAACCAGGCAAGAGAAAGAAATAAAGGCATCCAGACTGGAAAAGATGAAGTCAAAATGTCCATTTGCAGATGACATGATCCTATATATAGAAAAACCTAAAGACTCTACCAAAAAAATCTTAGAGCTGATAAACTATTTCAGTAAAGTTACAGGATACAAAATCAGTTGTGTTCTTATACTCCAAAATGAACTAGCAAGGAAAAAAAATCAAGAAAGCATGCCAATTTATAATAGTCACCAAAAAAATAAAATACCTAGAAATCAATTTAAATGAGGTGAAAGACATCTACAATGAGAACTATGAATCACTGGTGAAAGAAATTAAAGAGGGCACAAAAAGATGGACAGACATTTCATGCTCTTGTGTTGGAAGAATTAACATTGTGAAAATGTCCATACTACCCAAAACAATCTACAGATTCAATGCAATCCCCATCAAAATACCAATGACATTCTTCACAGGAATAGAAAAAATATCCTAACATTCACATGGAACAGCAAATGACCCCAAATAGCCAAAGTAATCTTGAGCAAAAAAAGTAAAGCCCGCAGCATTACACTACCTGACTTCAAATTATACTACAAAGCTATAGTAACCAAAACAGCATGGTACTGGCATAAAAACAGACACTCAGACCACTGGAAAAGAATAGAACACACAGAAATCAATCCACATACTTATAGCCAACTGGTCTTTGACAAAGGCAGCAAGACGAACATTGGGGAAAAGACTGTCTCTTCAATAAATGGTAATGGGAAAACTGGACATCCATATGTAGAAGAATGAAACTATACCTGTACCACTATATACCAAAACCAACTCAAAATGGATTAATGACTTAAATATAAAACCTGAAACTATAAAACTAATAAAACATACGGGAAATACTTCAGTAAGTAGGACTGCATAAAGACTTTATGAACAAAACTCCAAAGCACAGGCAACAAAAGAAAAAACAAACAAATGAGATTATACCAAACTAAAAAACTTCTGCACAGCAAAAGAAAGTTAACAGAGAGAAAACACAACCTACAGAATGGGAGAAAATATTTGCAAACTATGCATCTGTAAAGGGATTAATATCCAGGATATATGAGGAACTCAGACAAGTTAACAGTAATAAAACAAGTAACCCAACTATAAAATGGGCAAAGAGACTGAATAGGCATTTCTCAAAGGAAGATATACAAATGGCCAACAGACACAAGAAAAAATGGTCAACATCACTCAGCATCAGGAAATGCAAATCAAAACCTCATTGAGATATCATCTCACCCCCGTTAGACTGGCCATTATCAAAAAGACACAGAATAACAAATGCTGGTGAGGATGCAGAGAAAGGGGAACCCTCCTACACTGTTGGTAGGACTCTAAATCAGTGCTGTTATGGAAAACAGTATAGAGGTTCCTCAAACATCTACAGATAGAACTGCCATATGATCCAGCTATCCCACTGCTGGGTGTGTACCCAAAGGAATGGAAATCATCATGTTGCAGGGATACCTGCACTCCCATGTTTATCGTAGCTCTATATACAATAGCTAAAAGTTGGAACCAAGCCAAATGTCCATCAACAAATAACTGGATAAGAAAAATGTGATATAAATACACAGTGGAATACTACTCTGTCATAAAAAGGAATGAAGTACTGCCATTTGCAGCAACATAGATGAACTTAAAGAAAATTATATTTAAGGAAATAAGCCAGGTAGCTACTAGGTACAGAAAGAGAAATACTGTCACTTAGCTGAAGAAGGAAGGAAGGAAGGAAGGAAGGAAGGAAGGAAGGAAGGAAGGAAGGAAGGAAGGAAAGTATCTGCTTGAATTTTCAAAAGGAGAGAACAGAACTGAAGCCACCTGAGATAGGAAAGGGGGAGGGGGGAGGTTAGGGAGAAATTGGTAAAGGGGCACAAAAAAATGGTTACATTGTATAATGACGAAATTTAAAATAATAATAATAATAATTCAAATTAAAAAATGAAGAGAATGTTTATATATTTGTGTGCCTGTATATGTATATATGTTAAAAATTGCATACATATACTACCTAATATATTAAGAGGTCTTTTAAAAAAAGACCTTTAAAAAGGCTTTGAAAAGGCTTTTAAACATGCATCAAGTTTAGTAAAATGGAGACAATAAAAAGATCAATGGTTGCCAAGGGTTGGGAGTGGGCAGGGGTGACTAGGCAGAGCACAGAGGTACACACGTGATACTATAATGAGGGACACATGTCATACATTTGTCCAAACCCACAGAATGTACAACACCAAGAGTGAATGAATCCTAATGTGAACCGTGGGCTTTGCTCCTTCACTACTTCTCTCTGTTTCTCTGACACACCAATTCCAGCCACCTCAGCAGCCCACTGATCTCTGGGATCCACTTCTTGTGCCACAGTGGATATCTTGGATCCACTTCCTGTGCCACATTCACCCCAGATATCAATACAGTAATCAGGAGTGAATGTGAAACTCACCTCCTGTTTCTCGCTTCTCTCAAGGATTATAACCCTGCAATGCCTACTGTTCAATTCTTGAAAATAGCTGTTTCCTACGTTTTATCCAGTTTTATAGTGGTGTACATCTGGAGGATAGTACGTTATCTATTACTCTATCATGGTCAGAAACAGAAGTCCATGTGCCATTTCTTAATTTTAAAAGTTTTAAACCTAAATTTACTTGAATATATCCCAAGAGGAAGAAAGAGTGAACAAAAGCAACTTCTCAGTATCAAAACAGATGCTTTTTATCACAAAAAAAAATTCCCCCAAATATAGTTTTTAAAAAATGTTAGAAAAATCATTTCAAGATTAGGGGTAGTGGGTTGTTTTTCTTTTTAACTAAACGTTTGGAATTTACACAGATCCAGTTGACATCCTGCTATGAATGATGAGGACATTGGCACTCCTACAATTTTCCCCACCACTCCTATTCCCAATTGATACATAATATACCATTTTCAAAGTTTGCAACATATACCTTCTGTTTTGTCCCTTCCTTTCCAATTCTGACACCCTATTATTTCCTTTTTTATTTTTTATTTATTTATTTTTTTTAGGTCTTATTTCATTGGTAAGAATCTCTAGTAAAAGGATGAAAAAAGGTAATATCACCACATTGTTCCTTACTGACAGGAATATTTCTAAAGTCTCACCATTAAGTATAATGTTTACTATGATTGTTGGTAGTTTCTCTTCATAGGTTTTAAGTTCCCTTCTCTTTCCAGTTTAGGAAAAAAATTCTTAATTGTAAATGATTGCTGCATTTTATCAAATGCTTTTCTGCAATTATGAGGTGATCACACGATTTTTAACTCATTGGTATCTTACCATGGTGGATTTTATTGATACTATCCTTGGATTCCAGGGATAAATCCTATCTGAACATGCCATATCTTTTCATATGCAATAAAATTCAATTTGCTAGTATTTTATTTAAGATTTTTT
>NW_007739458.1:24890-27974 GCF_000696425.1 Galeopterus variegatus | reverse complement strand
AGCGAAGCTGTGTGGCTCCCCGAGCCAGAGCAGGACGCTGTCCAGCTGAGTCCCCAGGCGTTATGGAGAAAGCCAAGCCCTCCCCACTGTGCTCAGTCCAGATTCACGATCCACAGAAGCCGAGCATAATAAACAGTTTCTGTACTGCTGGGTTTGGGGATCATTTGTTAATCATAGTAACTGGAACAGTTCTGGGTATTGCTTACTTGGATCTGTGTTTTAGAAAAGTTTTCTTAATTTTCTATCTTCAAGTATTTATGTTCTGCTGTTCTTTACTCTTATTCAAGTAAACCAAGTATGTGTAAGTAAAATCCTTTTATCTTTCTATCACTTTTTCTCTAAACCTTTTAAGCTCTTTTTTGCTTCTGTTTTATCTTGCTTGATTTTCTGAAATCTGTATGCTATATCCTTGACTGTATTTTTTGAACTGCCTCTTCTCTGTTTTTTTTCTTTATGTTTCTAACATAGCTATCTTTTATATAATGAAATCCAGCCATTCTTTCACTCTCCAGGGTTGAACCTGAATCCAAAAACCACATCATGACTCACAGAACTTTCTCTTGCCATTTCTCTTGAATCTTAGTTAATTTTTGACAAATGGTTCTCAGTAAATATTTATTCAAGGAAAATATATATATTACTTCTTACATAAACCCTTATAAGTTTCTTTGTAAGGCCCTGTCCAGTTCTAAGAGTCAAAACCAAGCTATTCCCTAAGGACCCTGAGATTAAAGTAGACAAAACATGTAATATCACTTTTTAGTTTTCCCCGAGGAAAATGGTTAAGAATTCAAAAGCAGGAATCAGTCTGGGATTTTCTTTTTAACAGAAGGAATTCTAATGCAATTGCTGTGATCTGATAAATGAAAAAAGTATGGTTTTAAAATGTGTCCACTCACAGATGCATAAGGAAGAGTCCTCTGCCACTTCCAAAGAAGATGAACTCAGGCCAACACAAACTATGTTTTATTTTCCTGAATCAAGGGTCATGTGAAGATGATCTCAGCTCATTTGTCCTAGCTTTGTGTTTCTGAGGAATCTCTGGGTTACTAGGATGCAAAAAATATATAAACCAATTGCATAAACCATAAATATACACTTTAATGAATACATATAAAGGGAATACCTGTGAAAATACAACTCTCATAGAATAGAACATTATCAGCATCCACGTTCCCCTTTCCAGTCCCAGCTACCTCCCATCACAAAAGGATCACAGACGAGAGTCCCCAGAAAGCAATCTCTGAAACAGAGATTAGCATGTAGGGCATTTATAAGGGAGTGCCCTTCGATCAACACCTGTGGAAGGGAAAGGAGGAAAGCAGAATTAGGCAAAGAGAAGGTGACCTCTGGTGCTCTCCTGCCAACCCCCAGGCAGCTCTAGAGCTGGGATGGCCCTCAGAGCTGCCCTGAGCTGCAGGGCTGGGCCTTTGTTACTCAGTATGGATCAATGACTGGATGTAGCTGCCCGTGGAAGGCCGTGAACTTCTCTCCAGTTGAGGAAATCCCCACTGAAGGCTGGCCTCTGAGGGTGACCTTCCAGCACACTCACAGCAGCTGGAGGAACAAGTTTGTCACTCTTGAAGGGGGACGTGGTGATCCATCACAGCCTCCACCACCCTGCCATCCTGCCATCAATGGAACCCACACTTGACTTTTTTTTTCTAGTTTTACCACATAAGGAATAACAATATAATTTATTTTTGCCTGGTTTTGAAGCTTACATAAATGAAATCCTACTGTATACATCTGTGTCTTTCCTTTTCTCTCAAAAATATATTTTTAAAGATTCAGCCGTGTAGCTGTATCTTAATTTAACCTGTTATTATTTTCATTGTTGTACACCTTGTTTTAATGTACCACAATATATTTACCCATGTCACTCTTAATGGACATGTGGATTGTTCACAACTAGAAGTTTTTTAAAAATGCTTTTGTGAACATTGTTCATGATGTATATGTATCTTGGTGATTGTGCATGTGAATTTCCAGAGTATACAACAATATATTTACCCATGTCACTCTTAATGGACATGTGGATTGTTCACAACTAGAAGTTTTTAAAAAATGCTTCTGTGAACATTGTTCATGATGTATATGTATCTTGGTGATTGTGCATGTGAATTTCCAGAGTATACGAGAATACTTCAAAAAGTTCATTGAAAAATAGAATTAAAAGACAATGCTAATCTTTCCATGAACTTTTTGAAGTACCCTCGTATGTTTAGGAGTGAAATTGCTTGTTTGGGGAATTCAAATTTTCAGTTTCACTACACTGCCACAGTGTTTTCTAAATTTTGCTCCCAGCAGCCATGACTGAGACCCCACTGCCCTATATCTGTATCACTGGGGATAAGCTGGAAATGCTGCAGTAACAACCCCATAGTCTCTGGCTTCCCACATCAGAGGTTTCTTTCTCGGTCATATTTCCTGTCCATGGTGGTCAACCATTGCACGACCACTGCAGGCTCCAGTCTCATGGAGCAGGCTCTGTCTGCAGCATTGCTGTTGTCTTAGAATTTTTTACTTTTCCAGATATACATTCACATTGTCTACAAATACAGATTAGATGACTACTTCCTTTCCAGTTCTTCTACTTCTAAATGTTTTCTCTAACCTAATTGCCTTGGTGTTTTATATCTTTTGAGGCTATATTATTAGATGAATACAAATATCTAATTTTTATTTGTTTTTATCATTAGGAAGTGACCCTAGGCCAGCCAGCTGACCAACAGACTGTGGACATGTGAGCAAGTCCAACCACAACGTTTTTCAAATAATAATCACCCCAACACTTAGTGTTTGTAAACAGCAGCCATTTATTTTGCTCATGATGCTGTGGGTCAGCAATTTGAGTTGGGTTCAGCTGGGTGGATCTTTGGTCCTCAGCTGGTCTTTCTTCTTTTAGCTGCCTAAGAAAAGAAACACACTAAAGAAAGAAAATTTCATTTGCAGAGTTTAGAGAGAATATATGAGGAAAAGAAATGTTTCTTTCATCTCCAATCTCAGCCAGAAAAGACCAAAATCCAGAAAAACACAGTAATTTATATGAAGTCACCAGGAAAGTTGGGGATTGAACAAGAT
>NW_007739458.1:21686-23759 GCF_000696425.1 Galeopterus variegatus | reverse complement strand
AGAATCTATAAAACAAACAGTTTTTCCAGAGCAAGAGATACAGAAGGAAAGCAAGTGTCACGGATGGTTGGGGGGACATTTCTAGCAGTCTTTAAAAACCAGCAGAGAGTTAAAAAATCGGAACTAAAAGGAGATGCTTCGGGTCTTGTGCTGGGAAAGGGATGCCAAGGTGGAAAGGCCCACAGTCTAATAAGGAGACTACTGGACTTGTGTAAATATGCTGGGAAAAGGGCAGAAAGAGAAGTGCGTACAAGGCAGCCTGTAGAAGGTAATGATTAATTCTGTCCTGAAAGGGGGCAAACAGAGACATTTTCTCAGAGGCGATGAGAGCTAATCTGGGTTTTGACACAGATAGTGGATCTAGTACATAGGTACATAGGTATCTAGTAAACATTTTTCAAGTAACTGAAATAAAAGTACTTCCCACAGAAGCATCAACAAGGTCAACAGGATGGATAGATGGAATATGGCATTTCCAGGAAACTATGAGTGATTTATTTGGCATTGCTCAAATGAAAATTTGGAAGCATAGGATGACTGCCACCATTGGCAAGGCCAGAGATGGATGTGAAGACCAGATCCCTGAGTTATTGCATGCCCCACAAATGCTTTTGAGTGTGTCTTGGTGGGTTTGGGAAGCTAGGGAGAGTTGAAAACTGAATGCAAAAGGACATTCTAGATAAAGGGATTGGGATGGACATTCTCCTTCAAGGAAGGACTTGTTGCCCAGCTGCTAGGAAGTGTGTTGGCATACAGCCTTCCTCTGGGCACCTTCAGGGTCTGCCATAGCTGCACATCTGCATTGCCTATGGGCACACCACTCCTCCATCAGCCCACATCCAATGGCTGACGGAGGCAGGGGCTACAGGCTCAGCCACTTCAGCCCACCTGGGGCCATACTGACAAGCCCTTTTAGTGCCAGAGTTCCCAGTGGGGTAGGCTGAGGTTGTCTTCAGGATTGGCCTGCATTGTAGGTCAACTCATCTTTCAATCCATTCCTGCTTCTTCCCAGGCTAGGAGCACAGGATGAGGCAGAGGAGATTTGTGGCAGAGGGCAAGGTCAAGCCTCTCCTCCTACCCTTGTGGCTCTGACCTTCAGAACTCTCTTGTGGCAGCTAATGATTTGAAATAAATAGAGTACAGCCAAAGGAACCCTGGTCTCAGGATCAAAGAAGTTCAAGGCCAGTTTCTGTTATGTGTCTGGGTCAAGCCACTTCACTTCTGTAAGATAGTTTTCTCATCCCCCAAATAGGAAAAACAATGCCAAAATTTGAGATTGTAGTGGCAGGAGTGAGCAAATACATGAGATAACATGGGAAAGTGCTTTATAATCTGTGCATACACAAGCGTGTATGAATATTACCTGAAACAACAGATAATTGTTTCTGACCCTTGGCTAGATTATCTCTGTACCTTGGGATTTATCCAGTAAAGTTTCTGCTGCGAGCCAGAGGAGCTCCATGGGAGAGTTTTAATGCCAGCTAGTAAATGCAGGGAAAACTGCAGTTAGACCTCATAAATGTTCCAAGGATGGGAACGACCAACAGGCTTGAACTTCTCCGCCAGACACTCTACTTCATTAACATAAGGAGAGTCACTAGCAGAGTCCAGAAAAAGAACAGGACTTCTATCTCCTCAAAGCCCACTCCAGAATAATAGAAGAAGCAACTGCTCTACCAGATGACCAGATATCAACATAGAGATACTAGAAATATGAAAACCCCCCAAAATATGACACCACCAAAAGAATATAGTAATTCTCAAATACCAGACCCCATAGAGCAGGAAAACTTTGAAATGACTGAAAAGGAATTCCAACCAACAATCTTAAGGAAACTCACTGAGATATAAGAAGACTCAGACAACATAATGCACCAAGAAAAAAATCCAGGATATGAAGGAAGAAATTTACAAAGAGATTAATATCTTAAAAAAGAATGTAGCAGAACTCATGTAACTGAAAGATTCACTCAATGAAATAAAAAAACACAACTGATAGCTTAAGCAGCAGGCTAGAACAAGTAAAAGAAAGAGTTCCTGTCTTGAAGATAGTCCTTTTGAAATAACCCAGGC
>NW_007739458.1:19289-20248 GCF_000696425.1 Galeopterus variegatus | reverse complement strand
CAAAGTACTCTCTAATTTCCCTGTGATTTTTCTTTTTACTCATTGTTTATTTAGGAGAGTGCTGCTTAATTTCAACACATTTGTGAATTTTCTAAATTTCCTTCTGTTATTGTCATCAGAAAACATATTTTCTATGATCTTCATCTTTTTTAATGTATTAAGACTTGTTTTATGGCCAAAAATAAAAAAACATATTTTTTAAAAAAGATAAAACCTGGATTAAACCAAAATGGTTATCTTTGAAAGAAAAGATTATGGGTAACCTTACTTTCTCCATGTGCATTTCTCTCTCATAGATTTGCTACCATGAACATGTAAGTGACACTTTTGTGATCATACTAAAATATTGTCATAAAAATAGAATAAAAAAATGTAATGTTTCCTTTAATATTTTGTATAAAGATTGTTCCCATCCCATCTGCAGTGTCATCAGACTGTGTGGAGGAACAAAAAGGATTCTGGAAATCACCAACACCAAACCAGGTACTTGCCAGTCAGCAAACTCCACTCGGTGTCCCTTGGGGGCAACCACNCTAGAACAAGTAAAAGAAAGAGTTCCTGTCTTGAAGATAGTCCTTTTGAAATAACCCAGGCAGACCAAAAGAAAAAGAATTTTAAAAAATGAAGAAAATCTAAGAGAGCTAGCAGACAACCACAAGCTCACAGATATTATGGGTATTCCAGAAGGGGAGGAGAAATGAGAAGGCATGGAAAACCTATTCAATGAAATAATAACAGAAGACTTCCCAGGTATAGGAAGAGACATGGACCTTCAAATCCAGGAGGCTCAAAGATTCCCAAACAGATTCAATCCAAAAAGATCCTCTCCGAGACACATTATAGTCAAACTGGAAAAGTTCAAAGAGAAAGAGAGAATCTTAAAAGAAGCAAGAGAAAAGTGTCAAGTCACTTATAAGGGAGCCCCTATCAGACTAACAACAGATTTCTCAACAGAAATT
>NW_007739458.1:16012-17344 GCF_000696425.1 Galeopterus variegatus | reverse complement strand
ACACCAAACCAGGTACTTGCCAGTCAGCAAACTCCACTCGGTGTCCCTTGGGGGCAACCACTAGCTGCCTGTAATCTGCTGTGGATTGAATATTTGCATCTCCCCAGAATTTATATGTTAAAATTCTAACCCCCCAATGTGACTATGGATACAGGGACTTTAGGAAGTAAGTAAGATTAAATAAGGTCATAAGGGTGGAGCAGTAATCCAGTAAGACTGGTGTACTTATAAGAAGAGACACCAGAGAGTTTGTGCTAGCATCTCACCTCTCTCTCTCTCTCTCTCTCTCTCTCTCTCTCTGTATCTTTCTTTCCATGTGCACACACTGAGGAAAGGCCATGTGGAGACACAGCAGGAAGGTGGCCATCTACAAGCCAGGAAGGGAGCCCTCACAGGCAACCAAATCAGACGGCAGAGACAAGCACCTTCAGTATCCTGCAGCTCCCCTCTGTGCAGTTCCCAGTTCTGCCTGGAAGTTAAAAGGCTTGGAGAATCACACTGTCAGGCAGAGGAAGATCTTGCAGAAACCACAATTATTCTCACTATCTATATTGCAAAATGCTTCATCCACGATGAATCTAAACCTGTTATTTCATCTTTTCATTGACGATGTCAGCCTTAATTGTTGAGTCACCATGTTTTGAAGGACAAAAGTCACTATANATGAATACACCAGAAAGAACAAAAACCCACTGGTAGAACAAAAAGACAAATGAGAAAGAGAAAGAAACTAAATCTTACCACCACAAAAAAACATAATGACAATGTAATAATGCCCCCACTTTATTTCTGATTTTAGTAATTTGAGTCTTCTCTCTGTTTTTCTTGGTCAGTCTAGACAAAGGTTTGCAAATTTTGTTGATCTTTTTAAAGAATCAACTTTTGGTTTTGTTGATTTTTTAATTCCCTATTTCACATATTTCTTTTGTAATCTTTGTTATTTCCTACTTATATTTGCTTTTTCTATTTCTATTTTGTATTCTTTTTCTATTTTCTTAAGGTAGAAGTTTACTTTACTGATTTGAGATTTTTCTTATTTTTAATATAGGTGTTTACAAGTATAAACTTTCCTCTAGGCACTGCATGCACCCTGCATCCTATAAATTTTGATACATCATGCTTTGATTTTTATTTCAAAGTACTCTCTAATTTCCCTGTGATTTTTCTTTTTACTCATTGTTTATTTAGGAGAGTCTGCTTAATTTCAACACATTTGTGAATTTTCTTTTTTTTTTTTTTATGTATTTTTTTTATTTTGTCAATATACACTGTATATAATTATTATGGCCCATCACCGACTCCTCCCTCCCTCCTCCCTCTCTCCCCTCCCCC
>NW_007739458.1:7890-15023 GCF_000696425.1 Galeopterus variegatus | reverse complement strand
GGCTGGTGGTGACTCACAGAGCTCGCAGAGTTGGGCTGGTCCGGCGCGTTCCACTCCGTTTCTGTGTCGTCTCAGCTGATTTACTTGGCCTTTGTTGTCTCGGGCTGCTCGCTCGAATCCACAGCACGGCTAGGGCGCTCTCAGGAGTCTTCTTTTGTGACGGCCCTAAAATCTCGAACCTGTAGTTGCTTGTTTGTCATTGTAGGTTAGTTGTTCAAAGATTTATTCGTTTTTTGTTGCTCTTGGAAATGCAAATAGTACTCTAGTATCACAGCACACACATCTCAGGGTCGCGCTGTCTCCTGGCACGGCCGCTCCAGACCCATCGCCATCTTGAAGTCTCAGGTCATTTCTGAATTAGGTGTTGCTCACTAATCACTGCTTACAATGATTTTTCTTTTGCTACAAAGTGCCCCCAAATTTAAAGTAAATATTATAGGTCAAGCTCAGGTTTCTTTTTCATTCAGTTCTTATTCACTTAAATAACTTTCAGGAAAGTTTTAGTTACTCTTTTTAAGTATTACAATTCAGTCCTTCTTGAGTCACAAATTATCTGGCTCAAGCCTTCACTGGCAGGAAAAAAATTCAGGTGGTTAGGAATCTGATATACAAGGCTGTGAAATGGGCTTTGTCGGTTATGAGCTGTGTGGTCCTGCCTCAGTAAGGGTAATCTTGGTTTCATCAGCTATTAAAAGAGGGGCTACAATAGGAAGGCTCTGCCTAATTCTACAGGGGTGTTGGGACACACTGAGCCTCACATTCTTTCTTGGTTTCGAACTGGTTGGCATTGCCCCCACAGCTGCCATTACCAGAACTGTTGGCAAGCCTGCTCCTTCTTGTTGTAGTACCATTTCAGGATGTAATCCTGGCACTCACCCCCCACTGAATCCATGGAACAAGGACCTGCAACAAAATTAATGTAGAGAAAACTGGATTTCCTGCATGAGCATGACAGAAAAGGAGCAACGGTTTGGAGTTACAGACCTGGGAATGAATCCCTGCCTCGCCACCAACTGGTTGTGTGACCTTGAACAAGTAATTTAACCTCTCTGAGTCTCAATTTCCTCAACCATAAAAGCGATATTTAAAAAAAAAAAATACCTACATCACAAGTGTGTTGTAAGTTGTCACAAACATATGTAAAATGTACAATGTTGTTATAACTACTATTTTGCATAGTACCTGACATATGACAGATATACTAGAAACAATTTTTAAATGAGTGAATGAATTAATAAAGCTTTCTGATGCTGAGCACTCTTCACTTGCTTATTATGCTTTTTTCCCCTCTTTTTTTAAACCATCTCAATCCCTTGCCTAATCTCAAACCTTCCCAGCCTTCTAATGACCTAAGAAAATCAGCTTATTTATTATTTATAGTACCCTGACTCTTGCCCAAGAAGTTAAGAAATCTATTAAAAGAAAAACATAATGCTCCTAGAAAATAAAAAGCAGTATCGGAAATCAACAAGTCACAATAAAGCAAGACCTGGCATTCCCTAGATGCTAAATTAGGCATTGATTTTCCCACATGAATAGCCCCTGCCTTCCAGGAAAACAGATTTCCTTGGGCACGCTTTATAGCATATAGAAGTATTCATGTCCCAGGTCAGCCCTGAAGCACAGAATGCTGGCATCCTCCCAATATTTCCTTCTGGGGGTTCCAACTGCCCCTAGATAAAGAAGATACTGTCTGCAGAAAGCAAGAGTTAAAATCAAGGTCTGTTCCTGGAAAGTTACCTACTAACCTCCCATTAGTATACTCAGCACAGACTAGTTTTCTAGGAGAAGCAGCCCAATGTGATGGCTTCATGGAGAGGAGATACACTCTTAGCAAAGTAAGAACTGGTCACAGGAATTGTCCTGTGCCTTTGGCAGGCACATTTAAACTTGCCTATTGCATCACTCTGGAGGGTATAAGACAGCAAACAGCGAAGGCCCAGAAGGAAGAGCAGATGCTGCTTCGAAAATGTTGGAGTCAACAGAAGAACACTGCAGTGGTGAACTTTTGGCTCTACTCTTTGCATCCAACATGTAGACTTGGGGCTCAGCAATCAGCTGGCACCAACCTCTGCCATTACCAACGGAGTCTGAACTGACAAACCAAGACCGTGTTTAAACAGATCACTTTTCCTAGTGATGCTTTGTGGCCTCTGTCTTTAGAAGCCACTCCCCATGCCTTTGGTCTGGGAGACTATCAAACAGGAGCTTCTTTTAGAGCACCACTGTCTAGCAGAACTTTCTACAGTGATGGAAATGTTGGAAAGAATGGAAAGTCTGTGCTGTCCAACACAGTATCCACCAGTCCATGTAGCTACTGAGCATTTGAAATGTGGCTAGTACAATCAAGGAACTGAAATCTTAATCTTATTTTATTTCAAATTATTTACATTTAAGTGTAAATAGCAAGAAGATGGCCACCCCAGAAGTGTCAGGGCAGTGTTTTGAAGGTGCGATGCTTCAGTACATCGGTGATAAGGCCACTTACCAAGCTTGTGAGGCCACCTGTTCAGATATATGGTGTTGAAGGTCGCTATGCCACTGCTCTTTATTATGCTGTATCTAAACAGAATAAACAGGAACAAGTAGAAAAGGAGTAGTTGAGGGTAGCAAAGAGGAAAAGTCACCTTTAAAAATCTAGGCCTTGGAGGTTCCAGTCAAGATGGTGGAGTAACTGGTTCCTGGTGTTTCTCTCCCCCACAGAATGATCAATTTGCAACTATTAAGGAGCAATGACAGAAGACCTGAGATCTGCACTGGAACAGGCAGGAACCGTGCACTGTGGGCCCCCAGTTCAGGTTGCTCCCCACTTTGTAGAGAGACTTTAGAGCTTCTGGGCCCACACACCCCAAGCCAGCCATGCCATAGAAGGCAGACAGGGCAGGACTTCCAGCCCAGGCCAGTCCCTGCCACCGGGAGAGACTTAGGAGCCTCAGTGCCCCCTCACCCTGAGCCAGCCATGCCAGAGAAGGCAGTCAAGGTGGAGCCTCTGGCCCAGGCCAATACCCACCCTTGGAAAGACTTAAGAGCCTTGGGACCCCCACACACCAAGCCAGCTGTCCCAGAACAGGCAGGTGCAGTGGGAAGCCCAGCCCAGGCTAGTTCCTGCTGACAAGAAGCAGCAGTCCCTTCAGGATCCAAGCCAGACATCAGGGTGAAACGAGTAGACTGTGATACCCCCAGTCACAATGACAAAACACCAAAGGAAAGATACCAGAAATATGAAAAATGAAGAAAGCACATTGCCACCAAAGAAAAATAATAACTCTCAAGTGCCAGATCATATAGAACAGGAAGTGATTGAAATGACACACAAGGAATTTAGAGTAACAATGCTAAGGAAACTAAGTGAGATACAAGAAAACTCAGGTAGATGACACAATGAAATGAGAAGAAATATAATGGATCTGAAAGAAGAAATGTACAAAGAAATCAATGCTTTGAAAAAGAATGTAGCTGAGCTTGTGGAACTAAAGGATTCATTCAATGAAATAAAAAACACAACAGAGAATTTAACCAGCAGACTCGGACAACCAGAAGAGAGAATTTCTGACCTTGAAGACAGGCTGTTTGAATTACCACAGGCAGACCAGGAAAAAGAAAAAAGAATCAAAAAAATTGAAAAAAATCTAAGAGAGTTAACAGACAACCTTAAGCACTCAAATATCCAAATCCCGGGTATTCCAGAAGGGGAGGAAAAAGGAAATGGCATTGAAAACATATTCAATGAAATATTAGCAGAAAACTTCCCAGGTATAGGGAAAGTCACAGATCTCCAGATTCAGGAAGCCCAAAGATCCCCAAACACATTCAACCCAAAAAGACCCTCTCCAAGACATGTGATAATCAAACTGACAAAAATCAAAGACAAAGAGAGAATCTTAAAAGCTGCAAGAGAGAAGCAGCAAGTCACCTATAAGGGAGCCCCAATCAGAATAACATCAGACTTTTCATCAGAAACCCTAACACCCAGAAAAGAATGGGATAATATATTCAAAACACTAAAGGACAAATGTTGCCAGCCAAGAATACTTTACCCAGCAAGGCTATCCTTCTGAAATGAAGGACAAATAGTATATTTCTCAGACAAACAAAAACTGCAGGAGTTCACTACCACATGACCAGACTTACAAGAAATTCTCAAGGAAGTACCGGGTTTGATACCACAAAAACAACCATCACTACCATGAATACTCAAGAAAGAACAATACCTACCAGCAAAACAAAAATGCAAAAGGGAAAAAAAATAGTTTAGCTATCATCCCGAGAAATGAACAAATACAGAACACAAACAGAAAATTAGAAAGAAAGGAACAAAAGGTACTTTAGACATCTAAACAAAAATCAGTAAAATGCTGGGCCAGCCCGTGGCTCACTCGGGAGAGTGTGGTGCTGACAGCACCAAGGCCCCGGGTTCGGATCCCACATAGGGATGGCCGGTTCACTCACTGGCTGAGCGTGGTGCTGACAACACCAAGTCAAGGGTTAAGATCCCCTTACCGGTCATATTTAAAAAAAAAAAAAAAAAAAAAAATCAGTAAAATGCTAGGAGTAAATCAACACCTTTCAATAATAACCCTAATGTAAAGGGATTAAATTCCCCATTTAAAATACACAGACTGACTGACCGGATTTAAAAGATGGACTCAACTACATGCTGTCTTTAAGAGACTTGCTTGACCTGTAAAGACACATGTAGACTAAGAGTGAAAGGATGGAAAAAGACATATCATGCAAATAGAAATGAAAAACAAGGTGGGGTAGCTATTCTTATATCAGATAAAGTAGACTTTAAAGAAAAAAACATAAAGAGAGATAAAGAAGGCCACTATATAATGATAAAAGGATCTACCCATCAAGAAGACATGACAATCATAAATATATATGCACCCAATGTCAGAGCAGCCAAATTTACACAGCAAACACTACTAGACCTAAAGAAAGTGATAGACACTAACACTGTAATAGCAGGGGACCTGAACACCCCACTCTCATCATTGGACAGATCATCTAGGCACAAAATCAACAGAGAAACACAAGATCTAAACAATACTTTAGACCAATTGGATTTGGCAGATATCTACAGAATATTCCATCCAACAACCTCAGGATATTCATTCTTCTCATCAGCACATGGAACATACTCCAGGATAGACCACATGTTAGGTCACAAAGCAAGTCTCAACAAATTTGAAAAAGTTGGAATTATACCATGTATTTTTTCTGATCACAATGGATTAAAATTAGAAATCAATACTAAGCGAAACTCTGAAAAATATACAAACTCATAGAAATTAAACAACATACTTAATGACACATGGGTCCAAGAAGAAATTAAACATGAAATCAAAAAATTTCTTGAAACTAATGAAAATAATGACACATCATACCACAACCTGTGGGATATTGCAAAAGCAGTATTAAGGGGGAAATTTATAGCATTAAATGCTTACTTCAGAAGAATGGAAAGATGGCAAATAAATAACCTAATAATTCACCTTAAAGATCTAGAAAAACAAGAACAATCCAAACCTAAAGTTAGTAGATGGAAGGAAATAATTAAGATCAGAGCAGAACTAAATGAAATAGAAGCACGAAAAACAATACAAAAGATCAGTGAAACAAAAAGTTGGTTTTTTGAAAAGATTAATAAAATTGACAAACCTTTAGCAAGACTAACTAAGAAGAGCGACGACCCAAATAGCAAAAATTAGAAATGAAAAAGGTGATATTACAACTGACACCTCAGAAATACAAGGAATCATTAGAGACTACTATAAACAACTATATGCCAACAAATTTGAAAATCTGAAGGAAATGGGCAAATTTCTGGATGCATACAAACTACCAAAATTGAGCCAAGAAGATATAGAAAATCTGAACAGATCAATAACAATAAAAGAGATTGAAGCTGTTATCAGAAGGCTCCCAACAAAGAAAAGACCAGAACCGAATGGGTTCACTGCAGAGTTCTACCAAACCTTCACAAAGGAACTGATACCAATTCTCTAACAACTGTTCCAAAAGATTGAAACAGAGGCCATTCTCCCAAACTCATTCTATGACACAAACATCACCCCAATATCAAAACCAGACAAAGATACATCAAAAATAGAAAACTACAGGCCAATATCCTTGATGAATATAGATGTAAAAATCCTCAATAAAATACTAGCTAACAGAATACAGCAACATATACAAAAAATTATACATCATGATCAAGTGGGATTCATCCCAGGGATGCAAGTTTGGTTGTACATATGCAAATCAATAAATGTGATACACCACATCAATAAAAGCAAAGACAAAAACCAGATGATCTTCTCTATAGATGCCGAGAAAGTTTTTGACAAAATTCAACATTCTTTTATGATAAAGACTCTCTACAAGTTAGGCATAGACAGAAATTATCTCAACATAATTAAAGCCATATATGATAAGCCCACTGCCAATATCATCCTGAGTTATCTAGTTCCTTAAAAACAGGAACTAGACAAGGATGCCCACTCTCACCACTCCTATTCAACATAGTGTTGGAAGTACTAACCAGAGCAATCAGAGAAGAGAAGGAAATAAAGGGCATACAGATTGGAAAGGATGAAGTCAAGCTGTCCCTGTTTGCAGATGATATGATCCTATATATCGAACACCCTAAAGCCTCTATTAAAAAACTCCTAGAGTTGATAGATGATTTCAGCGAAGTTGCAGGATACAAAATCAACACACAAAAATCAGTAGCATTTCTATACTCCAACAGTGAACATGCAGAAGAAGAAATCAAGAAAGCTAGCCCATTTACAATAGCCACCAAAAAAATAAAATACTTAGGAATAAAGCTGACCAAGGATGTGAAAAATCTCTATGAAGAGAACTACAAAGCACTGTTGAGAGAAATTAAAGAGAACACAAGAAGATGGAAAGACATCCCATGCTCTTGGATTGGAAGAATTAACATTGTGAAAATGTCCATACTACCCAAACTGATCTACAGATTCAATGCAATCCACATCAAAATTCCAATGACATTTTTCTCTGAGATGGAAAAACTATCCAGCCATTTATTTGGAACAACAAAAGACCACACATAGCCAAAGCAACCCTAAGCAAAAAAATAAAGCTGGAGGCATAACACT
>NW_007739458.1:2304-7880 GCF_000696425.1 Galeopterus variegatus | reverse complement strand
CCAAAATCAACTCAAAATGGATTAAAGAATTAAATATACATCCTGAAACAATAAAACTCCTTAAAGAAAACATATGGGAAACATTCCAGAAAGTAGGAGTGGGTACAGACTTCATGAATAGGACCCAAAAAGCACAGGCAACTATAGGAAAAATAAACAAATGGGATTCTATCAAACTAAAAGGCTTCTGTACAGCAAAAGAAACAATCAGCAGAGTGAAAAGACAACCAACAGAGTGTGTGAAAATATTTGCAAAATATACATCTGACAAAGGATTAATATCAAGAATGTATAAGGAACTCAAACAACTTTACAGCAAAAAAACAAATAACCCAATTAAAAAATGGGCTAAGGAGCTTAATAGGCATTTCTCAAAGGAAGATATATGAATGGCCAACAGACACATGAAAAAATGATCAACATCACTCAGCATCTGGGAAATGCAAACAAGACCACTCTGAGATACCATCTCACTCCAGTTAGGATGGCTAACATCCAAAAGACTAAGAACAATAAGTGCTGGAGATGTTGTGGAGAAAAAGAAACTCTCATCCACTGTTGGTGGGGCTGAAAAATGGTGCAGCCTTTACAGAAAATGGTATGGATGTTCCTCAAACAATTACAGGTAGATCTACTATATGACCCAGCTATTCCCCTGTTGGGAATATACCCAGAGGAATGGAAGTCATCATGCTGAAGGGATAACTGTACTCCAATGTTTATCGAACCTCTATTCACAATAGCCAAGAGTTGGAACCAGCCCAAATGTCCATCATCTGATGAGTGGATAAGGAAACTGTGGTACATCTACACAATGGAATACTACTCTGCTATAAAAAAAGAATGAAATACGACCATTCACAACAACATGGATGGACTTAGAGAAAATTATATAAAGTGAAACAAGTCAGGCACAGAAAGAGAAATACTGTATGTTCTCACTTATTTGTGGGAGCTAAAAATAAATAAATAAACACACAAACAAATAAAGAGTGGGGGGAAGAAGACATAATAACCACAAAAATTCCTTGAACTATTTAAGTCAAGTGAACAGATACAGTGTGGGAGGAGGGGGTGGAGAGGAACAGGTAAAGGGGCATGAAAATCAACTACAATGTATATTGAGAAGTAAAATAAAAATAAATAAATAAAAATTCCTTTCATAATAAATAAAAAAATAAAAATAAGTGTAAATAGCCAATGTGGCTAACCGTTGTCATATTGGTCAGTGCAGCTATAAGTAAGTTCTCTATGCTTTAAACTAATTATCTAGAAGTTATTCTTTGCAGCTTAACACTCAATATGACTCAGAGTCTTAATTTTTCTTTTACTAGTATGCTATGGCATTGAGAGCCAATAAGTTTTTATCCAAGCAATTATTGCTAGCCTCCAATTTTAAACTTGGCATAATTTTTACCGTGAATGTTAACTTTTGTCTTCTTGGAAGAATCATGCAGTGGCAATCACAGTTTTACTCAGACAAGCAAATTTATGGAATCCAGGAATGAAAGAAGGAAAACGTGAAGGAAAAGAAGAGAGTTGGACAAGTTCGAAGAGCAGCTACAATGAAACTACAATTTTGCCTGGGCTTGTTCTGTCTCCTGGTACATATGTCTCATAATATAGCCGTGCTTGGAGGGGAAAACCAAAACATGGGACTGTGTGCTTTAGAGATAACACTGAAAATGAAAATGTATCGAGATCAGACTGGCTTCTGTGAAGAGCAATAAAGCTCATTTAATTATTTGCAAGTAGGTTCAATAAAAGGTCGCAGCTGCTATGGGAGAATCTGGCTTAAGATGCAGGAGCAGAAAGGAAGCCATGAAAATTTAATACTCCCTGGGGGCACAGAAAGGACTATAAGGAGAGGTGACACTTGATCTGAGTAGTGAAAGATGAGTGGACATAGTCCAAGTGGACACTGTGGAGGGGATACAGACTGGCAAGGGAGGGTGGGCAGTGGTATGAAGACAGAATAAATAGCAGGGCATAAGGGGCAACAGTGAATAGCACAAAAGGTATAGGCAGGAAGTGGCACCAGTAAGGCCCTAGAGGACCAAAGCAGGGGTCTGATCATGTGGGCCTGTGTGTCTTACCCAGGCTCCTAAATGTTATGCTATAAACAATGGGGAACCACGGAAGAAGGGAAATGATGTAACCATTTTGCATGTTAGAAAACTTAATCAGGTGTTAAGAATGAAATCGGAAGGAGGACCAATTGGAAGAAATGAGCCTGGTTAGAGAGAAGGAGGGAAGGGTGAAGAAGACCACCAGAGTGATGTTGGGTTTTGTCTTTCCATTCCCAGGTTAAAGAAGGTTCATTCCAATAAAGACAGTTGATAAAAGAAGAGGAGAAGTTTTGAATGGGAAAAACAATTTGTTTGGTTTGTTGAACTGAATTTGTAAAAGACTAAGAACAGTAAGTGCTGGAGATGTTGTGGAGAAAAAGAAACTCTCATCCACTGTTGGTGGGGCTGAAAAATGGTGCAGCCTTTACAGAAAATGGTATGGATGTTCCTCAAACAATTACAGGTAGATCTTTTAGAGAAGAAAGGATCTCGGCTAGGGTGTGGCAGATGAAATTAATAAAGCCTTCAGGGCCCCTCATTTGCATAAGTCTCTTCTAAATAAACAACTCACTTTTGTATTTCATTTTAATAATTTTGTAATCTTTTTCTTCAAGAAGGCCCCCCAAATTGTATAAATTCTGTAAAACTTGGAACCCCTTGTGAGGATGGACCTAAGAAGAGGAGCCCACTAAGATGGACTGATCAGAAGTAGAAGAACAAGATGAGATTGTTGTCTCCAAAGCCAGGAGAGGAGAGTTTGAGGTGGAAGGTGGTGGTCCAAAGCAGCCAGGTCCCAAGGAGCTCAAGTCAATGAGGTCTGAAAGAGCCCTTAAGTCACTCCTGACTGTTCAGAACAAGACAAGAGCCAGGTCTTTTCTCTACTTGGAGGGCAGGAAGAGAGGGTGTGCGGAGATATAGGAAGGGACAGGAGGTTGCACTTGGCTACCTTTATTTCTTTTGAAAAGCAAAAATAAAAATAAAAATAAGCACATCTGCTGGAGGAAGAGGTGTGGAGGAGGGAGCTTGAGAAGGTGGTGAAGGTTTAGAGAGGGCTTGGAATGCAACAGGAGAGGAAACTGGCCAGAGCCCTGTAACAGAGTGGCTGAGAAGTACTGGGGACCTTCAAACCTCGGGTTTTGTCCATGAATGGGATTTGATTAGGNCAAAAATTCCTTGAACTATTTAAGTCAAGTGAACAGATACAGTGTGGGAGGAGGGGGTGGAGAGGAACAGGTAAAGGGGCATGAAAATCAACTACAATGTATATTGAGAAGTAAAATAAAAATAAATAAATAAAAATTCCTTTCATAATAAATAAAAAAATAAAAATAAGTGTAAATAGCCAATGTGGCTAACCGTTGTCATATTGGTCAGTGCAGCTATAAGTAAGTTCTCTATGCTTTAAACTAATTATCTAGAAGTTATTCTTTGCAGCTTAACACTCAATATGACTCAGAGTCTTAATTTTTCTTTTACTAGTATGCTATGGCATTGAGAGCCAATAAGTTTTTATCCAAGCAATTATTGCTAGCCTCCAATTTTAAACTTGGCATAATTTTTACCGTGAATGTTAACTTTTGTCTTCTTGGAAGAATCATGCAGTGGCAATCACAGTTTTACTCAGACAAGCAAATTTATGGAATCCAGGAATGAAAGAAGGAAAACGTGAAGGAAAAGAAGAGAGTTGGACAAGTTCGAAGAGCAGCTACAATGAAACTACAATTTTGCCTGGGCTTGTTCTGTCTCCTGGTACATATGTCTCATAATATAGCGGTGCTTGGAGGGGAAAACCAAAACATGGGTCTGTGTGCTTTAGAGATAACACTGAAAATGAAAATGTATCGAGATCAGACTGGCTTCTGTGAAGAGCAATAAAGCTCATTTAATTATTTGCAAGTAGGTTCAATAAAAGGTCGCAGCTGCTATGGGAGAATCTGGCTTAAGATGCAGGAGCAGAAAGGAAGCCATGAAAATTTAATACTCCCTGGGGGCACAGAAAGGACTATAAGGAGAGGTGACACTTGATCTGAGTAGTGAAAGATGAGTGGACATAGTCCAAGTGGACACTGTGGAGGGGATACAGACTGGCAAGGGAGGGTGGGCAGTGGTATGAAGACAGAATAAATAGCAGGGCATAAGGGGCAACAGTGAATAGCACAAAAGGTATAGGCAGGAAGTGGCACCAGTAAGGCCCTAGAGGACCAAAGCAGGGGTCTGATCATGTGGGCCTGTGTGTCTTACCCAGGCTCCTAAATGTTATGCTATAAACAATGGGGAACCACGGAAGAAGGGAAATGATGTAACCATTTTGCATGTTAGAAAACTTAATCAGGTGTTAAGAATGAAATCGGAAGGAGGACCAATTGGAAGAAATGAGCCTGGTTAGAGAGAAGGAGGGAAGGGTGAAGAAGACCACCAGAGTGATGTTGGGTTTTGTCTTTCCATTCCCAGGTTAAAGAAGGTTCATTCCAATAAAGACAGTTGATAAAAGAAGAGGAGAAGTTTTGAATGGGAAAAACAATTTGTTTGGTTTGTTGAACTGAATTTGTTTGAGATGATTACAGACAAGTCTGATGGAGCAACCGAGAGGGTATTGTATACACTGGTCTGCAGCACAGGAAAGAGTCAAAGGTGGAAGATAGAGATTTGAGAGTCACCTGTAGGAAGGAGATAGTTGACATCATGGTAGAGAAGCTTGTCCAAGTGGTGTGTAGTGCATGTAGAGCATTTAGAGAAGAAAGGATCTCGGCTAGGGTGTGGCAGATGAAATTAATAAAGCCTTCAGGGCCCCTCATTTGCATAAGTCTCTTCTAAATAAACAACTCACTTTTGTATTTCATTTTAATAATTTTGTAATCTTTTTCTTAAAGAAGGCCCCCCAAATTGTATAAATTCTGTAAAACTTGGAACCCCTTGTGAGGATGGACCTAAGAAGAGGAGCCCACTAAGATGGACTGATCAGAAGTAGAAGAACAAGATGAGATTGTTGTCTCCAAAGCCAGGAGAGGAGAGTTTGAGGTGGAAGGTGGTGGTCCAAAGCAGCCAGGTCCCAAGGAGCTCAAGTCAATGAGGTCTGAAAGAGCCCTTAAGTCACTCCTGACTGTTCAGAACAAGACAAGAGCCAGGTCTTTTCTCTACTTGGAGGGCAGGAAGAGAGGGTGTGCGGAGATATAGGAAGGGACAGGAGGTTGCACTTGGCTACCTTTATTTCTTTTGAAAAGCAAAAATAAAAATAAAAATAAGCACATCTGCTGGAGGAAGAGGTGTGGAGGAGGGAGCTTGAGAAGGTGGTGAAGGTTTAGAGAGGGCTTGGAATGCAACAGGAGAGGAAACTGGCCAGAGCCCTGTAACAGAGTGGCTGAGAAGTACTGGGGACCTTCAAACCTCGGGTTTTGTCCATGAATGGGATTTGATTAGGTAACCTCGCCTCCAACTCTTTCACCTTGATTTTGTGGAGAAGGATGCCACAGAGCAGTGGTTCCCACCCTTGACTCCTCAGTGGAATCA
>NW_007739458.1:0-1311 GCF_000696425.1 Galeopterus variegatus | reverse complement strand
TGGGAGTGCCTATTCCTATGTCTGTCTGGTTTTGTTATTTCTTGTGGACATGTGTTTGCTTTGGAATCTGAGAGGAAGCACAGAATCATCAGCATCTTAACAGCTAACTTTACACTTACTATGTGGCAAACGCAGGAATTATCAATTTTATTCTCAAAACAATCCTATGAGGTAGATATTCACATAATCCCCATTTTATAGGTCAGAAAACTGAGCCACAGAGAGATTAAGTAACTCCCATGGCCACCTAGCTAGCAGCCCCAGTTGGAGAACCATCTGGGCACATTCAATACCTGTGGGTAATTATCTCTTCGTTTACTCTAAGCAGGACCAACCACAGCACTCACTTGAAACTCTTTCACCTGTGTTGGATCACTTTAAAAAACTTCACAATCAAGTTCCCCCATATCTCTTTCTAATGTGTTTACTGTTCTGCTTAATTTGCTGATACCTGTAAGAGGTAACTTGGCATTTGCATTACTACATTCTGTAATCCAAAATTGATGTTACAGTTGTTTTAGATGGATCCAAAATGTTTCTAAAACTTGGACAAAATGCATGTGGCCACTCACAGATGAAGGAGCCTGTCTACCAGTGGGTGCATTTCAAGGTCAGGAGTGTGTTCACCACTTCTGCAATAGATCATTGCTTCTCTGCAATGGAGTGCAGACACTTCACAGGGTGTGCCTCCATAATGGGCCCTGAAATAGCTTCCCTCCAGCTCCAGTTTGAGGCCAGGTGTAAGTTAGCTCTTCGTTTTCTTTTTTTGGCGGCTGGCTGGTATGAAGATTCGAACCCTTGACCTTGGTGTTACAATATGCATTCTAACCCACTGTTTTCTTAAACTAAATTCGTTAGCAGTGTTCATGAATTTGTGCATTTGTAAGGGAGAGGCACAAATAAAAAAAAAACCCAAATTTGCATGCTAACAGATTTTTTTAAAAGATAAAGATGAAAAACAGGGAATCCAGCTTAAGAAGCAAGAAGTAGTTTGGTTTTTAACAAAAGCAGTGCCTGGATTTATATCTTTACTAGTTTCATTTTGTTTGGCTGCTGTTTCTTCATTTTCTTCAGTGTCATATTTGTTCTTTCATAATTTTCAAATGCTTCTGGCTTAGTTACAGCTGTCATTGTGCCTTTTCTCTTCTCTTCTAGAAAAAAGTCTGTTGCTTCAAGTGCTTCCAAATCATCAGCAAAGTCAGACATGCCAAACTGGCGCTTGGGCAACCTGTATACAAACATTCCATGTCAATTGCATAACCAAACCTCAAGAACTGAGAGGTTCAACTCCCAACTGTTATTGCCGCAATC
>NW_007739457.1:31950-36381 GCF_000696425.1 Galeopterus variegatus | reverse complement strand
TACTGTCTTTTTATCTTTCTGTCTGTGTGTCTGTCTGTGTGTCTTTCTGTCCGTGCGTCTGTCTGTGCGTCTGTCTGTGCGTCTGTCTGACGGTGTTTTTATGACAATGTGTTTCCTGTCTGGGTGTCTTTCTGTCTTTGTGTGTTTCTGTTTGTGTCTTTCTGTCAGTGTGTCTTTCTGTCTGTCTGTCTGTCAGTGTCTCTATCTCTCTGTTTCTTTGTGCCTGTTTGTCTGCCTGTGTGTCTGCCTGTGTGTCTGACTGTCACTGTGTCTGTTTGTGTGTCTTACTGTCTTTTTATCTTTCTGTCTGTGTGTCTGTCTGTGTGTCTTTCTGTCCGTGCATCTGTCTGTGCATCTTTCTGTTTGTGTGTCTGTCTGACCGTGTGTCTATATGACAATGTGCTTTCTGTTTGGGTGTCTTTCTGTCTGTGTGTTTGTCTGTCTGTGTGTGTGTCTGTCAGTCTCTGTGTCTTTCTCTCAGTGCGTCTTTCTGTCTGTCTGTCTGTCAGTGTCTCTATCTCTCTGTTTCTTTGTGCCTGTTTGTCTGCCTGTGTGTCTGCCTGTGTGTCTGACTGTCACTGTGTCTGTTTGTGTGTCTTACTGTCTTTTAATCTTTCTGTCTGTGTGTCTCTGTTTCTCTGTGTCTGTCTGTTTCTGTATGTCTGTCTGTCTGCCTGTGTGTCTGTCTGTCTCTGTGTCTGTCTGTCTGTGTGTCTTACTGTCTTTTTATCTTTCTGTCTGTGTGTCTGTCTGTGTGTCTTTCTGTCCGTGCGTCTGTCTGTGCGTCTGTCTGTGCGTCTGTCTGTGTGTCTGTCTGACGGTGTGTTTATGACAATGTGGTTTCTCTCTGGGTGTCTTTCTGTCTTTGTGTGTTTCTGTTTGTGTCTTTCTGTCAGTGTGTCTTTCTGTCTGTCCGCCTGTCTGTGTCTCTATCTATCTGTGCATCTGTCTGTTTGTGTGTTTGTCTGCCCGTGTGTCAATATGACAATGTGTTTTGTGTTTGGGTGTCTTTCTGTCTTTGTGTCTTTCAGATTGTGTCTTTGTGTCTGTGTGTTTGTCTGTCTGTGTGTGTCTGTCAGTCTCTGTGTCTTTCAGTCACTGTGTCTTTCTGTCTGTCATTCTGTCTGTGTCTCTATCTGTCTGTGTGTCTGTCTGTTTCTCTGTGTCTGTCTGTTTCTGTATGTCTGTCTGTCTGCCTGTGTGTTTGTCTGTCTGTGTCTGTCTGTGTGTCTTACTGTCTTTTTATCTTTCTGTCTGTGTGTCTGTCTGTGTGTCTTTCTGTCCGTGCGTCTGTCTGTGCGTCTGTCTGTGTGTCTGTCTGTGTGTCTGTCTGACGGTGTGTTTATGACAATGTGTTTCCTGACTGGGTGTCTTTCTGTCTTTGTGTCTTTCTGTCTGTCAGTGTCTCTATCTCTCTGTTTCTTTGTGCCTGTTTGTCTGCCTGTGTGTCTGCCTGTGTGTCTGACTGTCACTGTGTCTGTTTGTGTGTCTTACTGTCTTTTAATCTTTCTGTCTGTGCGTCTGTCTATTTGTGTGTCTGTCTGTGTGTCTGTCTGACGGTGTGTATATGACAATGTTTTTTTCTGTCTCGGGGTCTTTCTGTCTTTGTGTCTTTCTGTTTGTGTCCTTGTGACCCTGTGTTTATCTGTCTGTGTTACTTTCTGTCTGGGTGCTTGTATGACATTGAGTCTGTGTGTCTGTCTGTCTGTTTGTATGTGTGCGAGTGTGTCTCTCTGTGTGGCTGTCACTCTGTGTGTCTTTCTGTGTGTGTGTCTGTTTGTTGGTGTGTGTGTCAGTGTGACTTTCTGTCCGTGCGTCTGTCTGTGTGTTTGTCTGTCTGTGTGTCTTTCTGTCTGTGTGTCTGTCTGTGGCTATGTCTGTCTGTCTGTGTGTCTGTTTATGGGTGTGTCTGTATGTGTATCTTCCTGTCCATGCTTCAGTCTCTGTGTGTGTCTGTCTCTCTGTATGTCTTTCTGTCTGTGTGTTTGTCTGTGGCTGTGTCTTTCTGTCTGTGTGTCTGTGTGTTTGTCTGTCTGTGTTACTTTCTGTCTGTGTGTCTGTATGACATTGAGTCTGTCTGAGTGTCTGTCTGTCTGTTTGTTTTTCTGTCTGTTTCTATGTGTGCACGTGTGTCTCTCTGTGTGTCTGTCATTCTGTGTGTGTGTCTGTCTGTGTGTCTCTCTGACTGTGTTACTTTCTGTCTGTATGTCTGCATGACATTGAGTCTGTGTGTCTTTCTGTCTCTGTGTGTGTGTGGCTGTCTGTCTCTGTGTCTGTTTGTCAGTGCGTCTGTATGTGTGTCTTTTTCTCCATGCGTCTGTGTGAGCGTCTGTCTGTCTGTGTGTCTGTCTGACCGTGTGTCTAAATGACAATTTGTTTTCTGTCTTTGTGTCTTTCTGTCTTGGTGTCTTTCTATTTGTGTCTTTCTGTCTGTGTGTCTGTGTGTTTGTCTGTCTGTGTTACTTTCTGTCTGTGTGTCTGTATGACATTGAGTCTGTCTGAGTGTCTGTCTGTCTGTTTGTTTTTCTGTCTGTTTCTATGTGTGCACGTGTGTCTCTCTGTGTGTCTGTCATTCTGTGTGTGTGTCTGTCTGTGTGTCTCTCTGACTGTGTTACTTTCTGTCTGTATTTCTGCATGACATTGAGTCTGTGTGTCTTTCTGTCTCTGTGTGTGTGTGGCTGTCTGTCTCTGTGTCTGTTTGTCAGTGCGTCTGTATGTGTGTCTTTTTCTCCATGCGTCTGTGTGAGCGTCTGTCTGTCTGTGTGTCTGTCTGACCGTGTGTCTAAATGACAATTTGTTTTCTGTCTTTGTGTCTTTCTGTCTGTGTGTCTGTGTGTTTGTCTGTCTGTGTTACTTTCTGTCTGTGTGTCTGTATGACATTGAGTCTGTCTGAGTGTCTGTCTGTCTGTTTGTTTTTCTGTCTGTTTCTATGTGTGCACGTGTGTCTCTCTGTGTGTCTGTCATTCTGTGTGTGTGTCTGTCTGTGTGTCTCTCTGACTGTGTTACTTTCTGTCTGTATGTCTGCATGACATTGAGTCTGTGTGTCTTTCTGTCTCTGTGTGTGTGTGGCTGTCTGTCTCTGTGTCTGTTTGTCAGTGCGTCTGTATGTGTGTCTTTTTCTCCATGCGTCTGTGTGAGCGTCTGTCTGTCTGTGTGTCTGTCTGACCGTGTGTCTCTATGACAATGTGTTTTCTGTCTTTGTTTCTTTCTGTCTGTGTGTATTTTTGTCTCTCTGTGTGTCTGTCTGTGTGTCTGTGTGTTTGTCTATCTGTTTCGTTCTGTCTGTGTGTCTGTATGACATTGAGTCTGTCTGTTTGTCTATCTGTCTGTTTGTCTTTCTCTGTTTGTCAGTGTGTCTGTCTGTGTCGTAATAACTTCGTATAGCATACATTATACGAAGTTATACGACTGCGGGTCTGTCTGTTGGCATGTTTGTCAGTGTGTCTTTCTGTCCGTGTATCTTTCTCTGTGTGTGTCTGTCTGTGTGTCTTTCTGTCTGTGTGTCTGCCTGTGGCTGTGTCTGTATGTGTTACTTTCTGTCCATGCGTCCGGCTCTGTGTGTGTCTGTCGAACTGTGTGTCTTTCTGTCTGTGTGTCTGTCTGTGGCTGTGTCTGTCTGTGGGTCTGTGTTTCGGTTAGTCTTTCTGACCGTCAGTCTCTCTGTGCGTCTCTGTGTTTGTGTGTCTGTCTGTGCGTCTTACTGACCATGTGTCTATATGACAATGTGGTTTCTCTCTGGGTGCCTTTCTGTCTTTGTGTCTTTGTGTTTGTGTCTTTCTGTGTGTGTGTCTGTGTGTCTGTGTGTGTGTCTTTCTGTCGGTGAGTCTGTCTGTCTGTTTGTCTTTTTGTCTGGGTGTCTGTGTATGTGTGTCTTCCTGTGTGTCTCTTGGTGTGTGTGTCTGTCAGTATGTGTGTCTGTCAGTCTCTGTGTCTTTCGGTCGGTGTGTCTTTCTGTCTGTCTCTCTGTCTATATCTATCTGTCTGTGCATCTTTCTGTCTGTGTGTCTGTCTATGTGTCTTTCTATCTGTGTATGTCTGTTTCTGTGTCTGTCTGTCTGTATTTTTGTCTGTGTGTCTGTGTGTGTGTCTTTCTGTCTGTGTCTGTCTGTTTGTGTGTCTGTCTGTCTGTCTGTGTGTCTGTTTGTACTTTTGTCTGTCTGTGTGTCTTTCTGTCCGTGCATCTGTCTGTGCATCTTTCTGTTTGTGTGTCTGTCTGACCGTGTGTCTATATGACAATGTGTTTTCTGTCTGTGTGTCTTTCAGTCTTTGTATCTTTTTGATTGTGTCTTTCTGTCAGTGTGTGTGTCTGTCTGTGTGTGTGTCTGTCAGTCTCTGTGTCTTTCTGCCAGTGTGTCTTTCAGTCTGTCTGTCTGTCTGTGTCTCTATCTGTCTCTGTTTGTGTCTGTCTGTCTCTGTGTCTGTCTGTGTGTC
>NW_007739457.1:30666-31350 GCF_000696425.1 Galeopterus variegatus | reverse complement strand
TGTGTGTGTCTTTCTATCTTTGAGTCTGTCTGTCTGTGTGTCTGTCTGTCTGTTCCTATGTCTGCGAGTGTGTCTCTCTGTTTTTCTGTCACGCTCTGTGTCTGTCTGTCGGTGTGTCTGTCTGTTGGCGTTTATGTCAGTGTGTCTTTCTATCCGTGTATCTGTCTCTGTGTGTGTCTGTCTCTGTGTTTGTCTGTATCTGTGTCTGTCTCTCTGTGCGTCCATTTGTCGGTGTGTCTATATGTGTGCCTTTCTGTACACACATCTCTCTCGATGTGTGTCTGTCTATCTGTGTGTCTTTCTGTCTGTGTGTCTGTCTGTGTGTCTGTGTTTTGCTGTGTCTTTCTGTCCGTCAGTCTCTCTGTGTGTCTCTCTGTTTGTGTGTCTGTCTCTGTGTCTGACTGACCATGTGTCTATATGAAAATGTGGTTTCTCTCTGGGTGTCTTTCTATCTTTGTGTGTTTCTGTTTGTGTCTTTCTGTCTGTGTGTCTGTCTGTGTGTCTTTCTGTCCGTGCATCTGTCTTTGCTTCTGTCTGTGTGTCTGTCTGATGGTGTGTTTATGACAATGTGTTTCCTGTCTGGGTGTCTTTCTGTCTTTTAATCTTTCTGTCTGTGCGTCTGTCTGTTTGTGTGTCTGTCTGTGTGTCTGTCTGACGTTGTTTATATGACAATGTTTTTTCTGT
>NW_007739457.1:28818-30656 GCF_000696425.1 Galeopterus variegatus | reverse complement strand
GTGTCTTTCTGTCCGTGTATCTGTCTCTGTGTGTGTCTGTCTGTGTTTCTGTCTGTCTGGGTGTCCGTTTGTCGGTGTGTCTGTATGTGTGCCTTTCTGTCCACACGTCTGTCTATCTGTGTGTCTTTCTGTCTGTGTGTCTGTCTGTGTGTCTGTGTTTTGGTGTGTATTTCTGTCCGTCCGTCTCTCTGTGCGTCTGTCTGTTTGTGTGTCTGACTGACCATGTGTCTATATGAAAATGTTGTTCTCTCAGGGTGTCTTTCTGTCTTTGTGTCCTTCTGTTTGTGTCTTTCTGTCTGTGTGTCTGTGTGTCTGTGTCTGTGTCTTTCTCTCTGTGAGTCTGTCTGTCTGTGTGTCTGTCTGTCTGTTTGTTTTTTAGTCTGGGTGTCTGTGTATGTGTGTCTTCCTGTGTGTCTCTCGGTGTGTGTCTCTGTCTGTGTGTGTGTCTGTCACTCTCTGTGTCTTTCTGTCAGTGTGTCTTTCTGTCTGTCCGTCTGTCTGTGTCTCTATCTATCAGTGCATCTATCTGTTTGTGTGTCTGTCTGACCGTGTGTCTATATAACAATGTGTTTTCTGTTTGGGTGTCTTTCTGTCTTTGTGTCTTTCAGATTGTGTCTTTCTGTCTGTCCGTCTGTCTGTGTCTCTATCTGTCTGTGTGTCTGTCTGTTTCTCTGTGTCTGTCTGTTTCTGTATGTCTGTCTGTCTGCCTGTGAGTCTGTCTGTCTCTGTGTCTGTCTGTGTGTCTTACTATCTTTTTATCTTTCTCTCTGTGCGTCTGTCTGTGTGTCTGTCTGTGTGTCTGTCTGAGGGTTTGTATATGACAATGTTTTTTCTGTCTGGGTGTCTTTCTGTCTTTGTGTCTTTCTGTTTCTGTCCTTGTGACCGTGTGTTTTTCTGTCTGTGTTACTTTCTGTCTGGGTGCTTGTATGACATTGAGTCTGTGTGTCTGTCTGTCTGTTTGTATGTGTGCGAGTGTGTCTCTCTGTGTGTCTGTCACTCTGTGTGTCTTTCTGTGTGTGTGTCTGTTTGTTGGTGTGTGTGTCAGTGTGACTTTCTGTCCGTGCGTCTGGCTGTGTGTTTGTCTGTCTGTGTGTCTGTCTGTGTGTCTTTCTGTCTGTGTGTTTGTCTGAGGCTGTGTCTTTCTGTCTGTGTGTCTGTTTGTCAGTGTGTCTGTCTGTGTGTCTATCTGTCCTTGAGTATGTCCGTGCGTCTGTTTGTGTGTCTGATTGTGTGTCTGTCTGACCGTTTGTCTAAATGACCATTTGTTTTCTGTCTTTGTGTCTTTCTGTCTTGGTGTCTTTCTATTTTTGTCTTTCTGTCTGTGTGTCTGTGTGTTTGTCTGTCTGTGTTACTTTCTGTCTGTGTGTCTGTATGACATTGAGTCTGTGCGTCTTTCTGTCTCTGTGTGTGTGTGGCTGTCTGTCTTTGTTTCTGTTTGTCGGTGCGTCTGTTTGTGTGTCTTTTTCTCCATGCGTCTGTGTGAGCGTCTGTCTGTCTGTGTGTCTGTCTGACCTTGTGTCTCTATGACCATGTGTTTTCTGTCTGTGTCTTTCTGTCTATGTGTCTTTTTGTCTCTCTGTGTGTCTGTCTGTGTGTCTGTGTGTTTGTCTATCTGTTTCGTTCTGTCTGGGTTCTTGTATGACATTGAGTCTGTGAGTCTGTCTGTGTGTTTGTCTGTCTGTGTGTCTGTCTGTGTGTCTTTCTGTCTGTGTGTCTGTCTGTGGCTGTGTCTGTCTGTCTGTGTGACTGTTTATGGGTGTGTCTGTATGTGTATCTTCCTGTCCATGTTTCAGTCTCTGTGTGTGTCTGTCTGTCTGTGTGTCTTTCTGTCTGTGTGT
>NW_007739457.1:26095-28808 GCF_000696425.1 Galeopterus variegatus | reverse complement strand
TTTCTGTCTGTGTGTCTGTCTGTGGCTGTGTCTGTATGTGTGACTTTCTGTCCGTGCGTCTGTCTGTGTGTTTGTCTGTCTGTGTGTCTGTCTGTTCCTGTGTGTCTGTCTGTTTCTGTGTGTCTATCTGTCTGCCTGTGTGTCTGCCTGTGTGACTGTCTGTCTCTGTGTCTGTCTGTGCGTCTTACTGTCTTTGTATCTTTCTGTCTGTGTGTCGGTCTGTCTGTGTGTCTTTGGGTGTGTAAGTCTGCGAGTGTGTTTCTCTGTGTGTCTGTCACTCTGTGTGTCTTTCTGTGTGTGTGTCTGTTTGTTGGTGTGTGTGTCAGTGTGACTTTCTGTCCGTGCGTCTGGCTGTGTGTTTGTCTGTCTGTGTGTCTGTCTGTGTGTCTTTCTGTCTGTGTGTCTCTCTGTGGCTGTGTCTGTCTGTCTGTGTGTCTGTTTATGGGTGTGTCTGTATGTGTATCTTCCTGTCCATGTTTCAGTCTCTGTGTGTGTCTGTCTGTCTGTGTGTCTTTCTGTCTGTGTGTTTGTCTGTGGCTGTGTCTTTCTGTCTGTGTGTCTGTTTGTCAGTGTGTCTGTCTGTGTGTCTATCTGTCCTTGAGTATGTCCGTGCGTCTGTTTGTGTGTCTGATTGTGTGTCTGTCTGACCGTTTGTCTAAATGACCCTGTGTGTCTGCCTGTGTGACTGTCTTTCTCTGTGTCTGTCTGTGCGTCTTACTGTCTTTGTATCTTTCTGTCTGTGTGTCGGTCTGTCTGTGTGTCTTTGGGTGTGTAAGTCTGCGAGTGTGTTTCTCTGTGTGTCTGTCACTCTGTGTGTCTGTGTGTCTGTCTGTCTTTCTGTCCGTGCGTCTGTCTGTGTGACTGTCTTTCGGTGTGTATATGACAATGTTTTTTCTGTCTGGGTGTATTTCTGTCTTTGTGTCTTTCTGTCTGTGGGTCTTTGTGTCCGTGTGTTTGTCTGTCTGTGTGTTTGTCTGTCTGTGTTACTTTCTGTCTGTGTGTCTGTATGACATTGAGTCTGTGCGTCTTTCTGTCTCTGTGTGTGTGTGGCTGTCTGTCTTTGTTTCTGTTTGTCGGTGCGTCTGTTTGTGTGTCTTTTTCTCCATGCGTCTGTGTGAGCGTCTGTCTGTCTGTGTGTCTGTCTGACCTTGTGTCTCTATGACCATGTGTTTTCTGTCTGTGTCTTTCTGTCTATGTGTCTTTTTGTCTCTCTGTGTGTCTGTCTGTGTGTCTGTGTGTTTGTCTATCTGTTTCGTTCTGTCTAAGTGTGTCTAAATGACAATGTGTTTTCTGTCTTTTTGCCTTTCTGTCTTTCTGTTTGTGTCTTCTGTCTATGTGTCTGTCTGTTTCTGTGTGTCTGTCTGTCTGCCTGTGTGTCTGCCTGTGTGACTGTCTTTCTCTGTGTCTGTCTGTGCGTCTTACTGTCTTTGTATCTTTCTGTCTGTGTGTCGGTCTGTCTGTGTGTCTTTGGGTGTGTAAGTCTGCGAGTGTGTTTCTCTGTGTGTCTGTCACTCTGTGTGTCTGTGTGTCTGTCTGTCTTTCTGTCCGTGCGTCTGTCTGTGCGTCTGTCTGTTTGTGTGTCTGTCTGTTTGTCTGTCTGACGGTGTGTATATGACAATGTTTTTTCTGTCTGGGTGTATTTCTGTCTTTGTGTCTTTCTGTCTGTGGGTCTTTGTGTCCGTGTGTTTGTCTGTCTGTGTTAATTTCTGTCTGTGTGACTTTCTGTCTGTGTGTCTGTATGACATTGAGTCTGTCTGAGTGTCGGTCTGTTTGTCTTTCGGTCTGTTTCTATGTGTGCACGTGTGTCTCTCTGTGTTTCTGTCTGTCTGTGTTTCTCTCTGACTCTTTTACTTTCTGTCTGTATGTCTGTATGACATTGAGTCTGTGTGTCTTTCTGTGTGTGTGTCTGTGGCTGTCTGTGTGTGTGTCTGTTTGTCGGTGCATCTGCATGTGTGTCTTTCTGTCCATGCGTCTGTCTGTGCGTCTGTCTGTCTGTGTGTCTGTCTGACCGTGTGTCTCTATGACAATGTGTTTTCTGTCTTTGAGTCTTCCTGTCAGTGTCTTTTTGTCTCTCTGTGTGACTGTCTGTGTGTTTGTGTGTTTGTCTATCTGTGTTTCTTTCTGTCTGTGTGTCTATATGACATTGAGTCTGCCTGTTTGTCTGTCTGTCTGTCTGACTGTGTGTTTCTATGACAATGTGTTTTCTGTCTTTGTGTCTTGCTGTCTGTTTCTTTTTGTCTCTCTGTGTGTCTGTCTGTGTGTTTGTGTGTTTGTCTATCTGTGTTTCTTTCTGTCTGTGTGTCTGTATGATATTGAGTCTGCCTGTTTGTCTGTCTGTCTGTCTTTCTTTCTGTTCCTATGTCTGCAAGTGTGTCTCTCTGTGTTTCTGTCACTCTGTGTCTCTGTCTTCCTGTGTGTCTGTCTGTCTGTGTCTCTATCTCTCTGTCTGTTTCTGTGTGCCTGTTTGTCTGCCTGTGTGTCTGCCTGTCACTGTGTCTGTCTGTGTGTCTTTCTGTCTTTTAATCTTTCTGTCTGTGCGTCTGTCTGTTGATGTGTCTGTCTGTGTGTCTGTCTGACGGTGTGTATATGACAATGATTTTTCTGTCTGGGTGTCTTTCTGTCTTTGTGTCTTTCTGTTTTTGTCCTTGTTACCGTGTGTTTATCTGTCTGTGTTACTTTCTATCTGGGTGTCTGTCTGTTTCTGTGTGTCTGT
>NW_007739457.1:23027-25247 GCF_000696425.1 Galeopterus variegatus | reverse complement strand
CGGTGTGTATCTTTCTATCTGTGTGTCTGTCTGTGTCTGTGTCTGTCTGTCTGTGTGTACATTTGTTTGTGTGTCTGTATGTGTGCCTTTCTGTCTACACGTCTGTCTCGGTGTGTATCTTTCTATCTTTGTGTCTTTCTGTTTGTGTCTTTCTGTCTGTGTTTGTCTCTGTCAGTCTCTGTGTCTTTCTGTCAGTGTGTCTTTCTGTCTGTCTGTCTGTCTGTGTCTCTATGTCTCTGTCTGTTTCTGTGTGCCTTTCTGTCTGTCTGTGTGTCTGCCTGTGTGTCTGTCAGTCTCTATGTCTTTCTGCCAGTGTGTCTTTCAGTCTGTCTGTCTGTCTGTTTCTCTGTCTGTGTGTCTGTCTGTTTCTGTGTGTCTGTCTGTCTGCCTGTGTGTCTCTCTGTCTCTGTGGCTGTCTATGTGTCTTTCTGTCTTTTTATCTTTCTGTCTGTGTGCCTTTGTGTGTCATTCTGTCCGTGCATCTGTCTGTGCATCTGTCTGTTTGTGTGTCTGTCTGACGGTGTGTATATGACAATGTGTTTTCTGTCTGGGTTTCTTTATTTCTTTGTGTCTTTTTGTTGGTGTCTTTCTGTCTTTGTGTCTGTCTGTAGCTGTGTCTGTCTTTCTGTGTGTCCGTTTGTCGGTGTGTCTGTATGTGTGCCTTTCTGTCCATGCGTTTGTCTCTGTGTTTCTCTGTCTATCTGTGTGTCTTTCTGTCTTTGTGTCTGTCTTTGGCTTTCTCTGTCTGTGTGTCTGTGTGTCGGTGTGTCTTTCTGTCCGTACATCTCTCTGTGCGTCTGTCTGTTTGTGTTTCTGTCTGTGTGTGACAGTCCATGTGTCAATATGCCAATGTGTTTTCTATCTAGGTGTCTTTCTGTCTCTGTGTCTTTCTATTTGTGTCTTTCTGTCTGTGTGTCTGTGTGTGTGTCTTTCTATCTGTGAGTCTGTCTGTCTGTGTGTCTGTCTGTCTGATTGTCTTTTTGTCTGGGTGTCTGTTTATGTGTGTCTTCCTGTGTGTCTGTCTGTGTGTGTCTGTCAGTCTCTGTGTCTATCTGTCAGTGTGTCTTTCTGTCTGTCCGAATGTCTGTGTCTCTATCTGTCTGTGCCTCTGTCTGTTTGTGTGGTGTCTTTCTGTCTGTCACTCTGTCTGTGTCTCTATCTGTCTGTGCCTCTGTCTGTTTGTGTGGTGTCTTTCTGTCTGTCACTCTGTCTGTGTCTCTATCTGTCTGTGCCTCTGTCTGTTTGTGTGGTGTCTTTCTGTCTGTCACTCTGTCTGTGTCTCTATCTGTCTGTGCCTCTGTCTGTTTGTGTGGTGTCTTTCTGTCTGTCACTCTGTCTGTGTCTCTATCTGTCTGTGCCTCTGTCTGTTTGTGTGGTGTCTTTCTGTCTGTCACTCTGTCTGTGTCTCTATCTGTCTGTGCCTCTGTCTGTTTGTGTGGTGTCTTTCTGTCTGTCACTCTGTCTGTGTCTCTATCTGTCTGTGCCTCTGTCTGTTTGTGTGGTGTCTTTCTGTCTGTCACTCTGTCTGTGTCTCTATCTGTCTGTGCCTCTGTCTGTTTGTGTGGTGTCTTTCTGTCTGTCACTCTGTCTGTGTCTCTATCTGTCTGTGCCTCTGTCTGTTTGTGTGGTGTCTTTCTGTCTGTCACTCTGTCTGTGTCTCTATCTGTCTGTGCCTCTGTCTGTTTGTGTGGTGTCTTTCTGTCTGTCACTCTGTCTGTGTCTCTATCTGTCTGTGCCTCTGTCTGTTTGTGTGGTGTCTTTCTGTCTGTCACTCTGTCTGTGTCTCTATCTGTCTGTGCCTCTGTCTGTTTGTGTGGTGTCTTTCTGTCTGTCACTCTGTCTGTGTCTCTATCTGTCTGTGCCTCTGTCTGTTTGTGTGGTGTCTTTCTGTCTGTCACTCTGTCTGTGTCTCTATCTGTCTGTGCCTCTGTCTGTTTGTGTGGCGAGAAAAGGCTGAGGAGTGTGTCTCTCTGTGTTTCTGTCAATCTGTGTGTCTGTCTGTCTGCCTGTGTGTCTGCCTGTGTGACTGTCTGTCTCTGTGTCTGTCTCTGCGTTTTACTGTCTTTGTATCTTTCTGTCTGTGTGTCGGTCTGTCTGTGTGTCTTTGGGTGTGTAAGTCTGCGAGTGTGTTTCTCTGTGTGTCTGTCACTCTGTGTGTCTTTGGGTGTGTATGTCTGCGAGTGTGTTTCTCTGTGTGTCTGTCATTCTGTGTGTCTTTGG
>NW_007739457.1:21347-23017 GCF_000696425.1 Galeopterus variegatus | reverse complement strand
TGTGTCTTTCTGTCTGTCCGACTGTCTGTGTCTCTATCTGTCTGTGCATCTGTCTGGTTGTGTGTCTGTCTAACCCTGTGTGTATATGACAGTGTGTTTTCTGTTTGGGTGTATTTCTGTCTTTGTGTCTTTCTGTCTGTCCGACTGTCTGTGTCTCTATCTGTCTGTGCATCTGTCTGGTTGTGTGTCTGTCTGACGGTGTGTATATGACAATGTTTTTTCTGTCTGGGTGTATTTCTGTCTTTGTGTCTTTCTGTCTGTCGGTCTTTGTGTCCGTGTGTTTGTCTGTCTGTGTTAATTTCTGTCTCTGTGACTTTCTGTCTGTGTGTCTGTATGACATTGAGTCTGTCTGAGTGTCGGTCTGTTTGTTTTTCGGTCTGTGTCTATGTGTGCACGTGTGTCTCTCTGTGTGTCTGTCTGTCTGTGTTTCTCTCTGACTCTTTTACTTTCTGTCTGTATATCTGTATGACATTGAGTCTGTGTGTCTTTCTCTGTGTGTGTCTGTGGCTGTCTGTGTGTGTGTCTGTTTGTTGGTGCATCTGCATGTGTGTCTTTCTGTCCATGCGTCTGTCTGTGCGTCTGTCTGTCTGTGTGTCTGTATGATATTGAGTCTGCCTGTTTGTCTGTCTGTCTGTCTTTCTGTCTGTTCCTATGTCTGCAAGTGTGACTCTCTGTGTTTCTGTCACTCTGTGTCTCTGTCTGCCTGTGTGTCTGTCTGTTGGCGTGTGTTTCAGTGTGTCTTTCTTTCCGTGTATCTGTCTCTGTGTGTGTCTGTCTGTTTGTCTTTCTATCTGTGTGTGTGTCTGTGGCTGTGTCTGTCTGTCTGTGTGTACGTTTGTTTGTGTGTCTGTATGTGTGCCTTTCTGTCCACACGTCTGTCTCGGTGTGTGTCTGTCTATCGGTGTGTCTTTCTGTCCGTCCTTCTCTCTGTGCATCTGTCTGTTTGTGTGTCTGACTGACCACGTGAGTATATGAAAATGTGGTTTCACTCTGGGTGTCTTTCTGTCTTGTGCCTTTCTGTTTGTGTCTTTCTGTCTGTGTGTGTGTGTGTCTGTTACGTCTGTCCGTCTCTGTGTCTTTCTGTCAGTGTGTCTTTCTGTCTGTCTCTCTGTCTGTGTCTCTATCTGTCTGTGCATCTGTCTATTTGTGTGTCTGTCTGACCGTGTGTCTATATGACAATGTGATTTCTGTTTGGGTGACTTTCTGCCTTTTTGTCTTTCTGTCTGTGTGTTTGTCTGTCTGTGTGTGTCTGTCAGTCTCTGTGTCTTTCAGTCTGTCTGTCTGTCTGTCTTTGTCTCTATCTGTCTGTGTCTGTCTCTTACCGTGTGTCTGTCTGTCTGCCTGTGTGTCAGTCTGTCTCTGTGTCTGTCTGTGTGTCTTACTGTCTTTTTATCTTTCTGTCTGTGTGTCTGTCTGTGTGTCTTTCTGTCCGTGCGTCTGTTTGTGCGTCTGTCTGTTTGTGTGTCTGTCTGTTTGTCTGTCTGACGGTGTGTATATGACAATGTGTTTTCTGTTTGGGTGTCTTTCTGACTTTGTGTCTTTCTGTTTGTGTCTTTCTGTCTGTGTGTCCGTATGTCTGTGTGTGTGTCTTTCTGTCTATGAGTCTGTCTGTCTGTGTGTCTGTCTGTCTGTTTGTCTTTTTGTCTGGGTGTCTGTGTATGTGTGTCTTC
>NW_007739457.1:16959-20682 GCF_000696425.1 Galeopterus variegatus | reverse complement strand
TCTGTTTATGTGTCTATCTGTGTTTGTGTATGACGGTGTGTATACGACCGTGTGTTTTCTGTCTGTGTGTCCTTCTGTCTTTCTGCCTTTCTGTTTGTGTCTTTCTGTCTGTGTGTCTGTGTGTGTGTGTTTCTGTCCGTGAGTCTGTCTGTGTGTCTGTCTATCAATTTGTCTGGGTGTCTATGTATGTGTGTCTTCTTGTGTATCTGTCTGTGGGTGTCTGTCCGTCTCTCTGTCTTTCAGTCAGTGTGTCTTTCTATCTGTCTGTCTGTCTGTGTCTCTATCTCTCTGTCTGTTTCTGTGTGCCTGTATGTCTGCCTGTGTGTCTGCCTGTGTGTTTGACTGTCTCTGTGTGTGTCTGTGTGTCTTACTGTCTTTGTATCTTTCTGTGTGTGTCGGTCTGTCTGTGAGTCTTTCGGTGTGTATGTCAGCGAGTGTGTTTCTCTGTGTGTCTGTCACTCTGTGTGTCTGTCTGACCGTGTGTATATGACAATGTTTTATCTGTCTGGGTGTCTGTATGACATTGAGTCTGTGTGTTTGTCTGTCTGTTTGTATGTGTGCGAGTGTGTCTCTCTGTGTGTCTGTCTGTGTGTGTGTCTCTTTGTTGGTGTGTGTGTCAGTGTGTCTTCTGTCCGTGCATCTGTATGTGTGTTTGTCTGTCTGTGTGTCTGTCTGTGTGTCTTTTTGTCTGTGTGTCTGTCTGTGGCTGTGTCTGTCTGTCTCTCTGTCTGTTTATGGTTGTGTATGTATGTGTTTCTTCCTGTCCATGCGTCAGTTTCTGTGTGTGTGTGTCTGTCTTTGTGTCTTTCTGTCTGTGTGTTTGTCTGTGGCTGTGTCTTTCTGTCTGTGTGTTTGTCTGTGGCTGTGTCTTTCTGTCTGTGTGTCTGTTTGTCAGGGTGCCTGTCTGTGTGTCTATCTGTCCGTGCGTCTGTCTGTTTGTGTGTCTGACTGTGTGTCTGTCTGACAGTGTGTCTAAATGACAATGTGTTTTCTGTCTTTGAGTCTTTCTGTCTTTGTGTCTTTCTATTCGTGCTTTCTGTCTGTGTGTCTCTTTGTCTCTCTCTGTGTCTGTCTGTGTGTCTGTGTGTTTATCTGTGTTTCTTTCTGTCTGTGTGTCTGTATGACACTGAGTCTGTCTGTGTGTCTGTCTGACTGTGTTATTTTCTGTATCTTTGTGTCTTTCTGTCTTGGTGTCTTTCTATTTGTGTCTTTCTGTCTGTGTGTCTGTTTGTCAGTGTGTCTGTCTGTGTTTCTATCTGTCCTTGAGTCTGTCCGTGTGTCTGTCTGTTTGTGTGTCTGATTGTGTGTCTGTCTGACCGTGTGTCTAAATGGCAATTTGTTTTCTGTCTTTGTGTCTTTCTGTCTTGGTGTCTTTCTATTTGTGTCTTTCTGTCTGTGTGTCTGTTTGTCAGTGTGTCTGTCTGTGTTTCTATCTGTCCTTGAGTCTGTCCGTGTGTCTGTCTGTTTGTGTGTCTGATTGTGTGTCTGTCTGACCGTGTGTCTAAATGGCAATTTGTTTTCTGTCTTTGTGTCTTTCTGTCTTGGTGTCTTTCTATTTGTGTCTTTCTGTCTGTGTGTCTGTTTGTCAGTGTGTCTGTCTGTGTTTCTATCTGTCCTTGAGTCTGTCCGTGTGTCTGTCTGTTTGTGTGTCTGATTGTGTGTCTGTCTGACCGTGTGTCTAAATGGCAATTTGTTTTCTGTCTTTGTGTCTTTCTGTCTTGGTGTCTTTCTATTTGTGTCTTTCTGTCTGTGTGTCTGTTTGTCAGTGTGTCTGTCTGTGTTTCTATCTGTCCTTGAGTCTGTCCGTGTGTCTGTCTGTTTGTGTGTCTGATTGTGTGTCTGTCTGACCGTGTGTCTAAATGGCAATTTGTTTTCTGTCTTTGTGTCTTTCTGTCTTGGTGTCTTTCTATTTGTGTCTTTCTGTCTGTGTGTCTGTTTGTCAGTGTGTCTGTCTGTGTTTCTATCTGTCCTTGAGTCTGTCCGTGTGTCTGTCTGTTTGTGTGTCTGATTGTGTGTCTGTCTGACCGTGTGTCTAAATGGCAATTTGTTTTCTGTCTTTGTGTCTTTCTGTCTTGGTGTCTTTCTATTTGTGTCTTTCTGTCTGTGTGTCTGTTTGTCAGTGTGTCTGTCTGTGTTTCTATCTGTCCTTGAGTCTGTCCGTGTGTCTGTCTGTTTGTGTGTCTGATTGTGTGTCTGTCTGACCGTGTGTCTAAATGGCAATTTGTTTTCTGTCTTTGTGTCTTTCTGTCTTGGTGTCTTTCTATTTGTGTCTTTCTGTCTGTGTGTCTGTTTGTCAGTGTGTCTGTCTGTGTTTCTATCTGTCCTTGAGTCTGTCCGTGTGTCTGTCTGTTTGTGTGTCTGATTGTGTGTCTGTCTGACCGTGTGTCTAAATGGCAATTTGTTTTCTGTCTTTGTGTCTTTCTGTCTTGGTGTCTTTCTATTTGTGTCTTTCTGTCTGTGTGTCTGTTTGTCAGTGTGTCTGTCTGTGTTTCTATCTGTCCTTGAGTCTGTCCGTGTGTCTGTCTGTTTGTGTGTCTGATTGTGTGTCTGTCTGACCGTGTGTCTAAATGGCAATTTGTTTTCTGTCTTTGTGTCTTTCTGTCTTGGTGTCTTTCTATTTGTGTCTTTCTGTCTGTGTGTCTGTTTGTCAGTGTGTCTGTCTGTGTTTCTATCTGTCCTTGAGTCTGTCCGTGTGTCTGTCTGTTTGTGTGTCTGATTGTGTGTCTGTCTGACCGTGTGTCTAAATGACAATTTGTTTTCTGTCTGTGTGTCTTTCTGTCTGTGTGTCTGTCTGTGGCTGTGTCTGTCTGTCTGTGTGTCTATTTATGGGTTTGTCTGTATGTGTATCTTTCTGTCCATGTTTCAGTCTTTGTGTGTGTCTGTCTGTCTGTGTGTCTTTCTGTCTGTGTGTTTTTCTGTGGCTGTGTCTTTCTGTCTGTGTGTCTGTTTGTCAGTGTGTCTGTCTGTGTTTCTATCTGTCCTTGAGTCTGTCCGTGTGTCTGTCTGTTTGTGTGTCTGATTGTGTGTCTGTCTGACCGTGTGTCTAAATGACAATTTGTTTTCTGTCTTTGTGTCTTTCTGTCTTGGTGTCTTTCTATTTGTGTCTTTCTGTCTGTGTGTCTATGTGTTTGTCTGTCTGTGATACTTTCTGTCTGTGTGTCTGTATGACATTGAGTCTGTCTGAGTGTCTGTCTGTGTGTTTGTCTTTCTGTCTGTTTCTATGTGTGCACGTGTGTCTCTCTGTGTGTCTGTCATTCTNTCTGTCTGTCTTTCTGTCCGTGCGTCTGTCTGTGCGTCTGTCTGTTTGTGTGTCTGTCTGTTTGACTGTCTGACGGTGTGTATGTGACAATGTTTTTTCTGTCTAGGTGTATTTCTGTCTTTGTGTCTTTCTGTCTGTGTGTCTTTGTGTCCGTGTGTTTGTCTGTCTGTGTTAATTTTTGTCTGTGTGACTTTCTGTCTGTGTGTCTGTATGACATTGAGTCTGTCTGAATGTCGGTCTGTTTGTCTTTCGGTCTGTTTCTATGTGTGCACGTGTGTCTCTCTGTGTTTCTGTCTGTCTGTGTTTCTCTCTGACTCTTTTACTTTCTGTCTGTATGTCTGTATGACATTGCGTCTTTGTGTCTTTCTGTGTGTGTGTCTGTGGCTGTCTGTGTGTGTGTCTGTTTCGGTGCATCTGCATGTGTGTCTTTCTGTCCATGCGTCTGTCTGTGCGTCTGTCTGTCT
>NW_007739457.1:15677-16921 GCF_000696425.1 Galeopterus variegatus | reverse complement strand
CAATGTGGTTTCTCTCTGGGTGTCTTCCTGTCTTTGTGTCTTTGTGTTTGTGTCTTTCTGTATGTGTGTCTGGGTGTCTGTGTGTGTGTCTTTCTGTCGGTGAGTCTGTCTGTCTGTGTGTCTGTCGGTCTGTTTGTTTTTTAGTCTGGGTGTCTGTGTATGTGTGTCTTCCTGTGTGTCTCTCAATGTGTGTCTCTGTCTGTGTGTGTGTCTGTCACTCTCTGTGTCTTTCTGTCAGTGTGTCTTTCTGTCTGTCTGTCTGTGTCTCTATCTGTCTGTGCATCTGTCTGTTTGAGTGTCTGTCTGACCGTGTGTCTATATGACAATGTGTTTTCTGTTTGGGTGTCTTTCTGTCTTTGTGTCTTTCAGATTGTGTCTTTCTGTCTGTGTGTTTGTCTGTCTGTGTGTGTGTCTGTCAGTCTCTGTGTCTTTCAGTCAGTGTTTCTTTCTGTCTGTCAGTCTGTCTCTGTCTCTATCTGTCTGTGTGTCTGTCTGTTTCTCTGTTTCTGTCTGTTTCTGTTTGCCTGTCTGTCTGCCTGTGTGTCTGTCTGTCTCTGTGTCTGTCTGTGTGTCTTACTGTCTTTTTAACTTTCTGTCTGTGTGTCTGTCTGTGTGTCTTTCTGTCCGTGCATCTGTCTGTGCGTCTGTCTGTGTGTCTCCAGACGGTGTGTTTATGACAATGTGTTTCCTGTCTGGGTGTCTTTCTGTCTTTGTGTCTTTCTGTCTGTGTGTCCGTGTGTCTGTGTGTGTGAGTCTGCCAGTCTCTGTGTCTTTCTCTCAGTGTGTCTTTCTGTCTGTTTGTCTGTCTGTGTCTCTATCTCTCTGTTTCTGTGTGCCTGTTTGTCTGCCTGTGTGTCTGACTGTCACTGTGTCTGTCTGTGTGTTTTACTGTCTTTTAATATTTCTGTCTGTGCGTCTGTCTTTTTGTGTGTCTGTCTGTGTGTCTGTCTGACGGTGTGTATATGACAATGTTTTTTCTGTCTGGGGGTCTTTCTTTCTTTGTGTCTTTCTGTTTGTGTCCTTGTGACCGTGTGCTTATCTGTCTGTGTTACTTTCTGTCTGGGTGCTTGTATGACATTGAGTCTGTGTGTCTGTCTGTCTGTATGTGTGCGAGTGTGTCTCTCTGTGTGTCTGTCACTCTGTGTGTCTTTCTCTGTGTGTGTCTGTTTGTTGGTGTTTTTGCCAGTGTGACTTTCTGTCCGTGCGTCTGTCTGTGTGTTTGTCTGTCTGTGTGTCTGTCTGTG
>NW_007739457.1:13521-13929 GCF_000696425.1 Galeopterus variegatus | reverse complement strand
GGTGTCTTTCTGTCTTTGTGTCTTTCAGATTGTGTCTTTCTGTCTGTGTGTTTGTCTGTCTCTGTGAGTGTCTGTCAGTCTCTGTGTCTTTCAGTCATTGTGTCTTTCTGTCTGTCAGTCTGTCTGTGTCTCTATCTGTCTGTGTGTCTGTCTGTTTCTGTATGTCTGTCTGTCTGCCTGTGTGTCTGTCTGTCTCTGTGTCTGTCTGTGTGTCTTACTGTCTTTTTATCTTTCTGTCTGTGTGTCTGTCTGTGTGTCTTTCTATCCGTTCGTCTGTCTGTGCGTCTGTCTGTGTGTCTGTCAGTGTGTCTGTCTGACGGTGTGTTTATGACAATGTGTTTCCTGTATCGGTGTCTTTCTGTCTTTGTGTCTTTCTGTCTGTGTGTCCGTGTGTCTGTGTGTGTGAGT
>NW_007739457.1:9261-11558 GCF_000696425.1 Galeopterus variegatus | reverse complement strand
GTCTGTCTGACCGTGTGTCTCTATGACAATGTGTTTTCTGTCTTTGTGTCTTTCTGTCTGTTTGTCTTTTTGTCTCTCTGTGTGTCTGTCTGTTTGTCTGTGTGTTTGTCTATCTGTTTCGTTCTGTCTGTGTGTCTGTATGACATTGAGTCTGTCTGTTTGTCTGTCTGTCTGTCTTTCCGTCTTTTCCTATGTCTGCGAGTGTTTCTCTCTGTGTTTCTGTCACTCTGTGTGTCTGTCTGTCTGCGTGTCTGTCTGTTGGCGTGTTTGTCAGTGTGTCTTTCTGTCCGTGTATCTTTCTCTGTGTGTGTCTCTCTGTGTGTTTTTCTGTCTGTGTGTCTGTCTGTGACTGTGTCTGTATGTGTGACTTTCTGTCCGTGCGTCTGTCTGTGTGTTTGTCTGTCTGTGTGNCTGTGTGTGTGTCTTTCTGTCTATGAGACTGTCTGCCTGTGTGTCTGACTGTCACTGTGTCTGTCTGTGTGTCTTACTGTCTTTGTATCTTTCTGCCTTTGTGTCTGTCTCTCTGTGTGTCTGTCTGTGTGTCTGACTGTCCATGTGTCTATATGAAAATGTGGTTTCTCTCTGGGTGTATTTCTGTCTTTGTGTCTTTCTGTTTGTGTCTTTCTGTCTGTGTATCTGTGTGTCTGTGTGTGTGTCTTTCTGTCTATGAGACTGTCTGCCTGTGTGTCTGACTGTCACTGTGTCTGTCTGTGTGTCTTACTGTTTTTGTATCTTTCTGCCTTTGTGTCTGTCTGTCTGTGTGTCTGTTTGTCGGTGAGTCTGTATGTGTGTCTTTCTGTCCATGCGTCTGTCTGAGCATCTGTCAGTCTGTGTGTCTGTCTGTGGCTGTGTCTGTCTGTCTTTGTGTCCGTTTGTCGGTATGTCTGTATGTGTGCCTTTCTGTCCACACGTCTGTCTCAGTGTGTGTCTGTCTATCTGTGTGTCCTTCTGTCTGTTTGTCTGTGTGTCTGTGTGTCGGTGTGTCTTTCTGTCCTTCCGTTTCTCTGTGCTTCTGTCTGTAGGTGTGTCTGTCTGTGTGTCTGACTGACCATGTGTCTATATGAAAATGTGGTTTCTCTCAGGGTGTCTTTCTGTCTTTGTGTCTTTCTGTTTGTGTCTTTCTGTCTGTGTATCTGTGTGTCTGTGTGTGTATTTTTCTGTCTATGAGACTGTCTGCCTGTGTGTCTGACTGTCACTGTGTCTGTCTGTGTGTCTTACTGTCTTTGTATCTTTCTGTCTTTGTGTCTGTCTGTCTGTGTGTCTGTGTGTTTGTCTGTCTTTGTTACTTTCTGTCTGTGTGTCTGTATGACATTGAGTCTGTCTGAGTGTCTGTTGTCTGATTGTCTTTCTGTATGTTTCTATGTGTGCACGTGTGTCTCTGTGTGTCTGTCATTCTGTGTGTGTGTCTGTATGTGTGCCTGTCTGACTGTGTTACTTTCTGTCTGTATTTCTCTATGGCATTGAGTCTGTGTGTCTTTCTGTCTGTGTGTGTGTCTGTGGCTGTCTGTCTGTGTGTCCGTTTGTCGGTGCGTCTGTATGTGTGTCTTTTTGTCCATGCGTCTGTCTGAGCATCTGTCAGTCTGTGTGTCTGTCTGACCGTGTGTCTCTATGACAAAGTGTTTTCTGTCTTTGTGTCTTTCTGTGTGTCTTTTTGTCTCTCTGTGTGTCTGTCTGTGTGTCTGTGTGTTTGTCTATCTATGTTTCTTTCTGTCTGTGTGTCTGTATGACATTGAGTCTGTCTGAGTGTCTGTTGTCTGATTGTCTTTCTGTATGTTTCTATGTGTGCACGTGTGTCTCTGTGTGTCTGTCATTCTGTGTGTGTGTCTGTATGTGTGCCTGTCTGACTGTGTTACTTTCTGTCTGTATGTCTGCATGACATTGAGTCTGTGTGTCTTTCTGTCTGTGTGTGTGTCTCTGGCTGTCTCTCTGTGTGTCTGTTTATCGGTGCATCTGTATGTGTTTCTTTCTGTCCATGCGTCTGTCTGAGCATCTGTCAGTCTGTGTGTCTGTCTGACCGTGTGTCTCTATGACAAAGTGTTTTCTGTCTTTGTGTCTTTCTGTGTGTCTTTTTGTCTCTCTGTGTGTCTGTCTGTGTGTCTGTGTGTTTGTCTATCTATGTTTCTTTCTGTCTGTGTGTCTGTATGACATTGAGTCTGTCTGAGTGTCTGTTGTCTGATTGTCTTTCTGTCTGTTTCTATGTGTGCACGTGTGTCTCTCTATGTGTCTGTCATTCTGTGTGTCTGTCTGTGTGTCTGTCTGACTGTGTTACTTTCTGTTTGTACGTCTGTATGACATTG
>NW_007739457.1:5302-8421 GCF_000696425.1 Galeopterus variegatus | reverse complement strand
ATCTGTCTGTGTGTTTGTCTGTCTGTGTGTCTGTCTGTGTGTCTTTCTGTCTGTGTGTCTGTCTGTGGCTGTGTCTGTCTCTCTGTGTGTCTGTCATTCTGTGTGTGTGTCTGTCTGTGTGTTTGTCTGACTGTGTTACTTTATGTCTGTATGTCTGTATGACATTGTGTCTGTGTATCTTTCTGTCTGTGTGTGTGTCTCTGGCTGTCTCTCTGTGTGTCTGTTTATCGGTGCATCTGTATGTGTGTCTTTTTGTCCATGCGTCTGTGTGAGCGTCTGTCTGTCTGTGTGTCTGTCTGACCGTGTGTCTCTATGACAATGTGTTTTCTGTCTTTGTGTCTTTCTGTCTGTGTGTCTTTTTGTCTCTCTGTGTGTCTGTCTGTGTGTCTGTGTGTTTGTCTATCTGTGTTTCTTCCTGTCTGTGTGTCTGTATGACATTGAGTCTGTCTATTGGTCTGTCTGTCTGACTTTCTGTCTGTTCCTATGTCTGCGAGTGTGTCTCTCTGTGTTTCTGTCACTCTGTTTGTCTGTCTGTCTGCGTGTCTGTCTGTTGGTGTGTTTGTCAGTTTGTCTTTCTGTCCGTGTATCTTTCTCTGTGTGTGTCTGTCTGTGTGTCTTTCTGTCTGTGTGTCTGTCTGTGGCTGTGTCTTTACGTGTGACTTTCTGTCCATGCGTCCGTCTCTGTGTGTGTCTGTCGAACTGTGTGTCTTTCTCTCTGTGTGTCTGTCTGTTCCTGTGTCTGTCTGTGGGTCTGTGTATCGGTTAGTCTTTCTGACCGTCCGTCTCTCGGTGCGTCTCTGTGTTTGTGTGTCTGTCTGTGCGTCTTACTGACCATGTGTCTACATGACAATGTGGTTTCTCTCTGGGTGCCTTTCTGTCTTTGTGTCTTTGTGTTTGTGTCTTTCTGTGTGTGTGTCTGTGTGTGTGTCTTTCTGTCGGTGAGTCTGTCTGTCTGTTTGTCTTTTTGTCTGGGTGTCTGTGTATGTGTGTCTTCCTGTGTGTCTCTCGGTGTGTGTGTCTGTCTGTGTGTGTGTCTGTCAGTCTCTGTGTCTTTCGGTCGGTGTGTCGTTCTGTCTGTCTGTCTGTATCTATCTCTCTGTGCATCTTTCTCTCTGTGTGTCTGTCTATGTGTGTTTCTATCTGTGTATGTCTCTTTGTGTGTCTGTCTGTCTGTTTGTATTTTTGTCTGTGTGTCTGTGTGTGTGTCTTTCTGTCGGTGAGTCTGTCTGTCTGTTTGTCTTTTTGTCTGGGTGTCTGTGTATGTGTGTCTTTCTGTGTGTCTCTCGGTGTGTGTGTCTGTCTGTGTGTGTGTCTGTCAGTCTCTGTGTCTTTCGGTCGGTGTGTCGTTCTGTCTGTCTGTCTGTATCTATCTCTCTGTGCATCTTTCTCTCTGTGTGTCTGTCTATGTGTGTTTCTATCTGTGTATGTCTCTTTGTGTGTCTGTCTGTCTGTTTGTATTTTTGTCTGTGTGTCTGTGTGTGTGTCTTTCTGTCGGTGAGTCTGTCTGGCTGTTTGTCTTTTTGTCTGGGTGTCTGTGTATGTGTGTCTTTCTGTGTGTCTCTCGGTGTGTGTGTCTGTCTGTGTGTGTGTCTGTCAGTCTCTGTGTCTTTCGGTCGGTGTGTCGTTCTGTCTGTCTGTCTGTATCTATCTCTCTGTCTGTCATTCTGTGTGTGTGTCTGTCTGTGTGTCTCTCTGACTGTGTTACTTTCTGTCTGTATGTCTGCATGACATTGAGTCTGTGTGTCTTTCTGTCTCTGTGTGTGTGTGGCTGTCTGTCTCTGTGTCTGTTTGTCAGTGCGTCTGTATGTGTGTCTCTTTCTCCATGCGTCTGTGTGAGCGTCTGTCTGTCTGTGTGTCTGTCTGACCGTGTGTCTATATGACAATGTGTTTTCTGTTGGGGTGTCTTTCAGTCTTTGTATCTTTTTGATTGTGACTTTCTGTCTGTGTGTGTGTCTGTCTGTGTGTGTGTCTGTCAGTCTCTGTGTCTCTCTGCCAGTGTGTCTTTCAGTCTGTCTGTCTGTCTGTGTCTCTATCTGTCTGTGTGTCTGTCTGTTTCTGTGTGTCTGTCTGTCTGCGTGTGTGTCTGTCTGTCTCTGTGTCTGTCTGTGTGTCTTACTGTCTTTTAATCTTTCTGTCTGTGTGTCTGTCTGTGTGTCTTTCTGTCCGTGCATCTGTCTGTGCATCTGTCTGTGCATCTGTCTGTCTGACGGTGTGTATATGACAATGTGTTTTCTGTCTTTGTGTCTTTCTGTCTCTGTGCCTTTCTGTCTGTGTGTGTGTCTGTCTGTGTGTCTGTGTGTTTGTCTATCTGTGTTTCTTTCTGTCTGTGTGTCTGTATGACATTGAGTCTGTCTGTGTGTCTGTCTGTCTGTTCCTATGTCTGCGAGTGTGTCTCTCTGTTTTTCTGTCACTCTCTGTGTCTGTCTGTCTGTGTGTCTGTCTGTTGGCGTTTATGTCAGTGTGTCTTTCTATCCGTGTATCTGTCTCTGTGTGTGTCTGTCTGTGTGTTTGTCTGTATCTGTGTCTGTCTGTCTGTGCATCCATTTGTCGGTGTGTCTGTATGTGTACCTTTCTGTCCACACGTCTGTCTTGGTGTGTGTCTGTCTATCTGTGTGTCTGTCTGTGTGTCGGTGTGTCTTTCTGTCCGTCCGTCTCTCTGTGCGTCTGTCTGTTTGTGTGTCTGTCTGTGTGTCTGACTGACCATGTGTCTATATGAAAATGTGGTTTCTCTCTGGGTGTCTTTCTGTCTTTGTGTCTTTCTGTTTGTGTCCTTCTGTCTGTGTGTCTGTGTTTCTGTCTTTCTGTCTGTGAGTCTGTCTATCTGTGTGTCTTTCTGTCTGTTTGTTTTTTAGTCTGGGTGTCTGTGTATGTGTGTATTCCTGTGTGTCTCTCGGTGTGTGTGTCTGTCTGTGTGTGTCTGTCAGTCTCTGTGTCTTTCGATCGGTGTGTCTTTCTGTCTCTCTGTCTGTCTGTATCTATCTGTCTGTGCATCTGTCTGTTTGTGTGTCTGTCTGACCGTGTGTCTATATGACAATGTGATTTCTGTTTGGGTGTCTTTCTGTCTTTGTGTCTTTCTGTCTGTGTGTTTGTCTGTCTGTGTGTGTTTCTGTCAGTCTCTG
>NW_007739457.1:4303-4797 GCF_000696425.1 Galeopterus variegatus | reverse complement strand
TGTCTGTGTGTCTGTCTGTTTCTCTGTGTCTGTCTGTTTCTGTCTGTCTGTCTGTCTGCCTTTGTGTCTGTCTGTCTCTGTGTCTGTCTTTGTGTCTTACTGTCTTTTTATCTTTCTGTCTGTGTGTCTTTCTGTCCGTGCATCTGTCTGTGCTTCTGTCTGTGTGTCTGTCTGATGGTGTGTTTATGACAATGTGTTTCCTGTCTGGGTATCATTCTGTCTTTGTGTCTTTCTGTCTGTGTGTCCGTGTGGCTGTGTGTGTGAGTCTGTCATTCTCTGTGTCTTTCAGTCAGTGTGTCTTTCTGTCTGTCATTCTGTCTGTGTCTCTTTCTGTGTGTCTGTCTGTTTCTCTGTGTCTGTCTGTTTCTGTATGTCTGTCTGTCTGCCTGTGTGTCTGTGTGTGTGTATTACTCTCCGTGCGTCTGTCTGTGCCTCTGTCTGTGTGTCTGTCTGTGTGTCTGTCTGACGGTGTGTTTATGACAATGTGTTTCCTG
>NW_007739457.1:0-539 GCF_000696425.1 Galeopterus variegatus | reverse complement strand
CTCTCTGTGTGTCTGTCTGTTTCTCTGTGTCTGTCTGTTTCTGTATGTCTGTCTGTCTGCCAGTGTGTCTGTCTGTCTCTGTGTCTGTCTGTGTGTCTTACTGTCGTTTTATCTTTCTGTCCGTGTGTCTGTCTGTGCGTCTGTCTGTGTGTCTGTCTGACGGTGTGTTTATGACAATGTGTTTCCTGTCTGGGTGTCTTTCTGTCTTTGTGTGTTTCTGTCTGTGTGTCCGTGTGTCTGTGTGTGTGAATCTGTCAGTCTCTGTGTCTTTCTCTCAGTGTGTCTTTCTGTCTTTCTGTCTGTCTGTGTCTCTATCTCTCTGTCTGTTTCTGTGTGCCTGTTTGTCTGCGTGTGTCTCTGCCTGTGTGTCTGACTGTCACTGTGTCTGTCTATGTGTCTTACTGTCTTTTAATCTTTCTGTCTGTGCGTCTGTCTATGTGTCTGTCTGTGTGTCTGTCTGACGGTGTGTATATGACAGTGTTTTTTCTGTCTGGGTGTCTTTCTGTCTTTGTGTCTTTCTGTTTGTGTCCTTGTGACCG
>NW_007739456.1:28396-36388 GCF_000696425.1 Galeopterus variegatus | reverse complement strand
AGAATTTGTAGTCCAACTTTACTGCTTCCCAGAATGGGTGGGTAGGAGGGCTGCCCTGACGGTGACCTTTGCACTTTCTGCTTACATAAAAGGCTATTAAGCAAATTAAGAGTGTGAGCAGGATTCCTTAGAGAACCCAACATTCTGGAACATCCCTAAGCACTCCTGGGGACCTTTTCCCTCTCAGTATTTGCAATGCTAATTACCAATCACGCATTTCTTAAGGCAAGTTCCCTCAAGGCCTTGAAGATCTAAAGTATGTTGTTCAAGTCACCTTCAGTATTTAAAAGTAAAAATAAAAATAAAGCATGTTTCATGAGATACATTCTCAGTATCAAGCTTTCACTAATTCAGCCTGTCAGTTACCCCAGGCTCCAGGTAACCAGAATGAGTGGATTCGGGGTTTGTGTGTGTCATTTCATTCAGTCTCTAATCCTACTGTTGGGTTTGGGGTAAGGATTGCGAAGAAGGGGATAGAAAGGCTCCAGAGCGAATAGGCTGCCAGGCCAGTGGGAGAGAGGACCTGTGACCATTGAGGGTGACAGTGTAGCGAATGCTGCAGCTAGGACACAGCTGAGGCTCCGCCCCTGGGAGAAAGAGGAGTGACCTTGAAGAACCACTGGGTCTGTCTTGTCAGAGCAAACTAGGGGAGTGCTCCCTGCAGACTGGAGGCTGGAAGGGGTCTGGCGTGGTGGGGGAGTGTGAGAAGGCTGGAACATAAGGTGGGAGGTGGGTAGGGCCAGGATATCAGGAGTATTCTGTTTCATGTTAAGGAACGTCTATTTTATCTTAAGGGTGATTGGCATTTTTTTTTTTCTTTTTGTCTTTTTTCGTGTCCGGCAACGGATCGCAACCCTCAGTGTTNTTATTTAATTCAGCTTTACACACACACACACACACACACACACACACACACACTTTAAAAGATGACTAGTAAGGGGATCTTAACCCTCGACTTAGTGTTGTCAGCAGCGCGCTCTTCCAAGTGAGCTAACCGGCCATCCCCACAGAGGGAACTGAACCCGTGGCCTTGGCGTTATCAGCACCACACTCTCCCAAGTGAGCCATGGGCCAGTCCCCCAGCTTTATATTTTTAATATTCATGTTGATAGATATGGCTTTTTCATTTATTTTCATACTTCGTAGTTTTACATTATATGAATATGCTATAATTTGTCCATCCTTCTGTTGTTAGACGTTCAAGTGGTTTCTAAGTATTTTGCAATTACAAACAATGCTCAATTTAACACTGTATGTGTCTCCTTATGCCCCTGTATAGGAGATGCTCTGCTTAAGGATAAATTTCTGCTGTCTACTATTGGTGGGAATTAATTGGTACAGCCATTATGGAAAGCAGTTTGTAGGTTCCTCAAAAAATTAAAAATAGAATTACATATGACCTAGCGATCCCACTTCTGGAAATATACCTGAAGGAAATGAAATAAGTATCTTGAAGAGATGATATCTGCATTCCCATGTTTACTGCAGCCTTATTTACAGTAGCAAAGATACGGAAACAACCCAAGTGTCCACTGACAGATTAATGGATAAAGAAAATGGGGTGAATATATAATGTATAATATATACATTATGTAAAAGAATATATATTAGTATATACTAATCACACACATATATATATATAAGATTAATGGATAAAGAAGATGGTGTATATGTATTATATAATATATACATTATATAATATATAGTGATCATATATGTATACATTATGTGTATGAATATTATTCAGTCTTAAAAAAGAAGGAAATCCTGCCATTTCTCACAACATGGAAGATATGCTAAGTGTAATAAGCCAGACACAGAAAGATGACTGACTACTGCATGATCTCATTTACATGCAGAATCTAAAATCTTCGAACTCAGGGAAGCAGAGAGTAGAATGCTGGCTGCCAGGGGCTGGGGGAGGGGGAAATGGAGAGCTGCTGCTCCCGGGTGCGAAGTTTGAGTTACGCAGGGTGAGTAAGTTTGCAGATCTAAGGTGCAGCATGGTGACGATAGTTAACAGTACCGTATTGTGTAACTTGACATTTGCTGGGAGGGCAGATCTTAAGTGTTCTCAGCATGCACGCACACAAGGTCACTGTGAGGTGATGGACATGTGGTGATCGTTCCACGGTGTGCGTATGTACCAAAGCATCAAGTATACACCTTAAATGTGTACAATTTCTGTTGGTTAGTTGTATCCCAATAAGGTTGGAAAAACCGCACAAAAATTCCAACAAAATTCAAAGAAACTATGTTAGAATTGTGTGAACAGTCTTTTAAAAGGAAATTTTAGAAACATGTTTACATTGTGAATTCATCTCTTGGCTTTTCCAGTCTACTGGAGAATCAAATTTCATAAAATTTAGACTCTGAAAATTCTCAGTCAAAAGTAATGATAGATCAGTAAAACGATATTCTGAAAATTCTAAAAAAAGAAACAAAAAAAAAACCATAAAAAGAAAAGGAAAACTTCTGGGTTGCAGGGTACTTGAACATCTAGATGTGACCCGATTGCTGTCCAGCCTGGCCGCCTCTGCCTTCCCCCCGCTGGCAGGACGCAGTCCCCTTCCGACTCAAGGACTCTCCTGTGCCTCGTATGCCCGTTTTAGTCCCACGCGTCTGGAGAGTGTGAGCTGGCGCCTCACTTCTGCTCAGCGTGCTCTGTGTGTCCCTGACTGCCAGGGGGCCCCGCTGCTTTTCCTTTTGTGACTGGCCACTCCAGGCCTGTCCCTGTCCTTAGCCCATTTTCTTATGAGGCAGTTTATCTTTTTCTTATTGATTCTTAGGAGGATTAAAAAATTTAATGTATTCTGGGTACTAATCTTTGTCAGTCATATATGTACTGTTACATACCTTTTTCTAGTCTGTGATTAAGATACCTCAATTATAATGCCTTTGTATATAGAAGTGTAAAAGTGTCGGGTAGTCAACTTTAAAAATGTGTGCTGTGTGTTCCAAAGTTTTGCTTTTAAGTGTTGCTTTCTGACCCACCTTGAATTTGGCTTTGTGTAAGGTGTGCAGTAGGGTCTGATTTCATTCTTACCACACGGGTAGCCTGTTGTCATCTCAGTGCCATTTGCTGAACAAGCTGTCCCTTTCCACACTGACCCGCACTAGCCTGTCGGTCAGGCTCAGTATCCGTGTCAGTGTGGGTGTGTGCGTTCTCTGCTCCCCGGGACTGTCTGTCCCGGGCCCTGATCACATGGTCTGTATCAGTCTCACAAAATGTCTTGGTGTCTGATACAGGTCTTTGCCTTACTTTGGGGTTATCGTGCTGTTCTTGGCCCTTTGCTCTTCAGTGTCAACTTTAGAACAAGCTTTGTATTCCACAAAAGCCTGGATAGAGGATAGGGAGTTTTTATTAGAAACACATTGAATTTACAGATTAAAGTGGAAGACTGTTGTCATCTTTTCAGTATTGACTCTCTTTGTCTATTAACCTGATCTGTCTCTCTGTTTAATTAAGTTTTCTTTTATGTCTTTCAGAGAACTTTTATATCTTTTCCATAAATGTCTTGCACATATTTGGTGTGAGGTATTCTTGGGTTCCTCTCTCTCCCCCAGCAAAAATTCTTTAGGGTGGGCTCCACCTGGCCAAAGGCTGCCCTTCTGCCCTTGGCTTTGACTGGTCAGAATGGCCTTTCATCTCCTTGCCTGGAGTAGGAGGGGTACTGAGAGCTAAGGGTCCCCCAGGAGTGACAGAGGCTTCCATTATTGTGCAGCTTTCTTTTGGAACAACTTTATGGTGCGCTGGCTAGTTTATTAGACACAGTTTACTGGAGGTAGTAAAAAATCAGAACTGGGAGATTTCAGCTGTCTGATCCAATTGGAATGAGATTGGAGCTTTTATTATGGTCATTTCCAAGTGCATCTGGGCACTTACATGAATTGTCTTTCCCTTAACTGGTGAGATTTATGACTTCTATAAGTGGTATTGTTAGAGAAACAGCATTTCTCCTTGACCTCCAGAATTTGCTGTCCCTGGAATTCTGGCCCTTCCCCAGTTTGAGCTTCTGAGGAGGAGACTCTTCCGACAGCCTTGTTTTTCAGAGGGTGATGGGACAGCATGGAGCAAGTGCACCTGCAACAGCTGGACCTCACTCCAGCTGCTCTGTCAACCTGACCTTGCTATCACCGGGTGGCTGTGCTATGTGGGGCTGGCACTCTTCCCCTGTGCTCTGCAGGGCTGCATTACGGGAACCAGGAACTCTCTCCTCTGTGCACTGTAGGGCAGCTTTGCGGGAACTGGGCACCCTTCTCCCCTCCGTGCACTGTGGGGCAGCTTTGTGGGAACCAGGCATTCTCCCCATGCACTGTGGGGCCACCTTGTGGAAAATGGATACTCTTCCCTGTACACTATGTGTCCAGAGCCACCCTGCTCCCCCGAAGTTCATCATGCTTCTCTGGGGTGGGTCTGGGGGCGCTCATCGGTGGCAGCCTGGGTCCTGGGGGTTCCCCACCTGTTGCCCATCATCTTTATTGACAGTCTGCCCTCCTTGGGGTGAGATGTCCCTGGCAGACAGTTATGCCCTGAGCTCCAGCTGGGCCTTGCTGTGAGGATAGGAGCCGATGGCTCTGGAAAGCCATGGACGAAAGGAGTGGGCAGGTGCTGGCTCTTCTCTTGTCTAGCCTGCACCCAGTAGACCAGGACTCTGTGGACCAGAGGTTTTCCTGAAGACGAATCCCTTCTTCACTTACCATCCCAGCTGGTGACAGTGTTGTAGAGGCTTCATTGCCAAGGCTGCTGCAAAAGTGAAAGTTTAACCCCCAGAAAACCACGAGTCTCGAAATCTTACTCTATACTGCAGAGTGTAGAAGTATTAAAATATGGACACTACCTTTTGGGACTGTAGGAGGCAGCTGGGAGGAAAAGCCATACAAAGAGAGAAGGGCCCAGACAAGGTCCTCTGTATTCTCATTGCCAGATAAGAAGCGTTGGAGGAAATGCAGGCGGGGCTCGCAGGAAGGCAGGAGAGGTGGGGGCTGGAGGAGCTGGGGTGAGTTGGATTTAGGGGTGAGGGCCTGAGCAGGGGAACACGTATGGCCTCACCTCTCTTTATAGAAATGAGAACACTGAAGGAAGATAGCTCAGCAGGTGCCGATGGGGCCCCCTGGCCGTCAGGGCCACTGCTCATTCTGGCTTGGTGGTGTGCTGCACATGGCCTGAGGTGCCATCGCATACCTAGAGGTGTGACCTGGGCAGGCCCCTCCAGGTCTCTTCACCTGCCTTCTCGTCTGTAGGAAGAGGTGAGTGAGCTGGCCCCCAGGGTCTTCCAGCCGGGCCTTTGATCTGGGCTCTGAACAGAGAGGGCAGGAAGCATTGGGGAACTGGGTGGGGGCGGACCCATGAGAGCAGCTGGGGCTTGAGGGGGACACCGACAGGCAGGCACTGGTTGCAGTTGAAGAAGGCCAAATCTCAGTGCCCCCACAGTGCATGCAAGCCTTGGGGTGGGGGGTAGGGCACCCTCTGGCTGCCCTCTCTGCGTGCTTAGGCCTTCTCCAAAGAAGAGCTCCTCTTTACAAATGGCAGCCTGCAGAATGATTGCTCAGGCTCTGGTTGCACAATTAGGGCCTTAGCTAAATTAGCTTTGGGCTTCTGTAAGGCAACACTTGAGCCTGCCAGGATCTGCCTAAAAGGACTGTTGTCTTATGTTCCAAAGCATGGGAAGCATAGTGCTCGCAAGAGCAGTGTGATTCAGTCTGGCCCCAGCAGACTTACTGTCAAGTAGTCAGTTGGAGCTGCTGTTTTCTTAATTAGTAATTAAGACAGGGTAATATCGAAATGATCTGAAATACAATTTGCAAAAATATTCTCTTTTGTCGTATTAGTCAGAATTATATTCATCACCCATCAGAATCTTGAACAAAATATTCCTTACTCATTCGTTAAACGATTTGAGTATTTCCTCTGCACACTGGCAGTGCACGGAAGACTGGAGGTGTGCCCCCCATCCAACTGCAGAGAAGAATGGGGCACATAGGCTTGAGGGGGTTGCTTCACTTGGACTGGGCAGGTGGATGCTGGACCTCCAGAGCCTGCTACTGCCTGTAGTGGGTTGAATTATGTCCCCCCCAAACTCCCTGCAGCTTGAATTGTGTCCTTCAGGTTTTATGTATTAGAAACGTAGCCCCCACTGGGACTGTTAAGAGGGTGGGAAATCCTATTATGGTAATCAAAAGATGGAGCCTTGAAGAGGTGATTGTATTGTAGGACTGCGCAGTAGTGAATGGATTAAAAATGGTGGTCAGGGGTGTGGTTCTGAGGGCTTTAAAAGAAGAGAGTCTGTCTCTCTTTCTGCTCTCTCTGCTTCCACCATCTTGCAATATGAGAACCCTGGGTCGCTTACAGAAACTGTAAGCAATAAACTTCGTTTTTCTTTATAAATTACCCAGTCTCAGGTATTCTATTATAGCAACAAAAAACGGACTAATACACTGCCCTTGTCCCACCCAGGATGTCCTTCCATCTCCTTCCTCTCTCTAAACCTCTGCTCAGTCTTTAGCCTATAGGCTGAGGCGGCCAACGCCCCAGATGAAATGATGGGCTTGGCCAAGGTCCTCCTCCAGACATGCCTGGTTTCCAAAGCCATCAGGTTCTGGAGCTTGACTGTGTGCTGTCGCTGCCCAGGGCTGTAGCTGTGGCACAGATGGCTGAGGAGGAGAAGGCCCAGCAGTGGGACCAGTGGAGGGGCTGCTGGGTTAGAGTGGAGGATACTGGTTTGGTGGCAGAGGCTTGAGTGCCTTGAGGGGAACGTGCACTTAATCTTTCTGGCAGCCGGAAGGTTTTTGGTGGATCATAGTGATAGGGAAGCTCAGACTGTTGCAGGACCCAGTCTCTGTTGCTTTTTCTGCTACATGACCACTCCAGGTGAAAACAGCTATCCTTCCTCTTGCAGTATCCAGAAATTGCATGGTAGTCCTCATTGGCAAGGCAGCTAAGCACCTTACCTCACCTCAAATCTGGAAAATTCTGCACATGTGATGGTGTTTTCCTGATCTGGTCTGTTTGGATTTCTGCTGGGAAAGGAATGGAGAGCTTACATTTTGCAGGTGTCTAGCTTAAGACCCTTGTCCCAGAGTTGGGAGAGGAAACTGAATATGTACCCCAACTTCATGTCTGCTGAGGCAGAACAGAGTGAGCCTATCACTAAGGTTTATCACTAAGTGGTCTCTCCAGATCTCTGGTTCCCTCCCTTCCCTTCCCAGCTAATCTGGAGCCTGGGAAAATGGAGGGAGCTTGATTTGCAGGACAGACCTGGTGGTGTGGGGGTGGGAGAGGACGGGGAAATAGGGGTGGAGGGCCTGGACTAGGGCTGAGGTGCCCTCCCTGAGCCTGCTCTCCTGGTGTGCCCAGCTCACCCACCCGGAAATGGCTCCGAGTTGTGCTTCCCCGTGGGTGGAACTTGATCGTCTAGTGCTTGTCCAGCAGCCCCTGCAGGCTTCTCACTGTAACAGCCGCCTTCTGCCTGACCCACCCAGGTCTGTACCACCTGGGTGTGCTTTGGAACTTGGCCAACTCTGCATCAGGCAGGAAGGCCTTGATTGAATGTGCCAGATCTTGAAGAGGCTGGGGGTTCTTCTGTCCCAAGCGGGCTCAGGCCGAGGCCAATGTGGGTGGCTGGGGTGGCCTGTAGTGTGTGGCCGGCAGCTGCTGCTGACACCCAGCCTCCCTGTCTATGCACCGTGCTTTGGATGATGGTATTTGTTGTCTGGGTTAAGCTTCATTAAAGCAGAAGCCCATTTTCCATTTATGTTATGAAGTTTTTATTTGTTAAATTGCTATTTTCATATAATTTACCAAGTCATCGAAGACAAATAATCCACTTAAGCGAAGCTGTAAAACTCCATTTTTCTCTAAGCTGTGCTTCTGTGGAAGTGTGCCCTATACTACATTCTGCTTGTCAGTTAGAGACATCTTGTGGGGCTGCAGAATTTGTAGTCCAACTTTACTGCTTCCCAGAATGGGTGGGTAGGAGGGCTGCCCTGACG
>NW_007739456.1:25221-27148 GCF_000696425.1 Galeopterus variegatus | reverse complement strand
CTGTATGTGGGATCCGAACCCTTGGCGGGAGCGCCGCCGCGCTCCCAAGCGGCGCACTGTACAGTGCGCCACCGGGCCGGCCCGTGATTGGCATTTTAAAATAAAAGTGTGGCATGATAGGGTTCCGCTTAATTAGAAAGGGTACCCTAGTTATAGTGTGGAGATGGGCCTGTGGGGCTGGGGTGCAGGCTGGGAAATCTGTGCAGTCACTGCTCTAAAGAATTTAGTGGCATTTCACTAAATTTGAATATTTAGTTAATTTTAGTTACAACAAAAACATTTAAAATTTTAATGGTTATGTATATTTTTAATGGATATTAGAAAAACTGTATGTAGCACATCAAACCTGTACTACAAAGCTAAGTAGTAATGTATTTAAGGTTTTTAAAGAAATGAGTTGATTTAAAGAAAAATAGCAGGGCAGAGCCTTCCATTTCTGGTGGCATGGTAGATGTGGTATTCCAAAAGTCTCTCCTGTCACAGAATACACCGGAGGACACTGGTGTGTTTTAAAAAAACATAACCACAGAGGAAGGGAGACCATCAGAGATTAGAAATCTGGAGAAAATGTGAGTCTGCAGAGATAAGGGAGGAGCGGCAAAGCTGGCATTCATCCAGGGGTACCTCCAACTTCTTGGGCCTACAGCCTGGTTTTAATGAGCAGGAGGCAGGAGGCAAAACTTGGAGTCTGGTCAGAGACTGAACTGGTGCTAGTGTTCACCTCTCTTGGCCTTGGCCATGGAGGTTAAAGTAAAAGGAAGCCCCACACCCCGAATTTTTAGCCGTAGTCCTACACTCGTACGCTTCGGAGCTCCAATTCACATTTCAAAACACCATTTTCAGTATCATTAAAAACCACTTCTTAAGGAAAAATATAACAGAAAATATAAGAGATCTGTACTCTGAAAATTATAAAATATTGCTGAAGGTAAAGAAGACCTGAATAAATGATGAGCTGTATACCATGACCGTGAGTCAGAAGACTCAATACTGTTAAGATGATAATCCCTCCAAACTGGTGTATAGATTCAGGGCAACTCCAATAAAAAATCTCAGTGAGCTTTTTGTAGAATTGAGAAACTGGTTCTGAAATTCATACAGAAATACAGGAGACTTAGAGTAGCCAAAACAACTTTGAAAAAGAACAAAAGTGGATGTCAAACACTTGCTGATTTTTAACTCAGTGGAGAAAGAAGAGTCTTTTCAACAAGTTGCTGGAACAATTGAACATTCATGTGCATAAAAATGAACTCCAACCCATTCTTTACACCGTGTACAAAGATTAACTCAAAATGGATCATAGACCTAAATGTAAAACTTAAAACTATAAAACTTCCAGACGAAGACCTTTGTGCTCCTTGAATCAGGCAAAGATATGACACCAAAAGCATGATCCATAGAACAACAAATTAATAGATTGAACTTAATCAGAGCTTAAAGCTTATCCTCTTCAACAGTCACTGTTAAGATAATGAAAAGAGAAGTTATAGACTGGGAGAAAGTATTTGCAAAGGATATATCTGATTGATAAAAGACATATCCACAATATATGGAAAGTAACTTCCAAAACTCAGTAAGAAGACACAAACGAGTGAAAAAATTTTGAACAGACACTTCACCAAAGAATATCAAATAAGCACATGAAAAGATGTTTAAAGTCACTAGTCATTGGAGAAATTGAAATATGTAAGTTAAAACCATAATGAGATACTACTGTGCACCTGTTAGAATGGGTAGTGCTAAAAAGACTGACCATGTCCAGTGTTGGCGTGACGTGATGGAACTTGAATTCTTATGCACGCTGGTGGGAGTGTAGAATAGTGCGACCACTTTGGAAAATAGTTTGGCAGTTTCTTCAAGAGTTACACAAATTCCTGCCATATGGTCCAGCTGTTCTCCTAGGTATTTATCCAAGCAAAATGGAAGC
>NW_007739456.1:22205-24836 GCF_000696425.1 Galeopterus variegatus | reverse complement strand
ACAAATTCCTGCCATATGGTCCAGCTGTTCTCCTAGGTATTTATCCAAGCAAAATGGAAGCGTGTGTCCTTACAGAGATTTGACCACAAATATTCATAGCAGCTCTATGTGTAGTAGCCCCAAACTAGAAAAAATTCAATGACCATCAACAGAGGAATGGATAAACAAACTGTGGTGTAATATCGATGCAATAGAATACCACTCGGCATTTAAAGGAATGAACTATTGGTACATGCAGTATCATGAATGAATCTCAGAATAATAATGCTAAGTGAAGTAAACTAGACACACACACACAAAAATACTATATGATTCCCTTTATATAAAAGTATAGGAAACATAAACTAATGTTTATTGATAAGAGAAGAACAGTGATTGCCTGGGGCCTGAGGGTGGAAGGTAGGATTTACAAATGGACACAAGGAAACTTTTGGAGGCAATAGCTGTGTTCACTATCTTGATTGTGAGGGTGTTTCACAGGGGTGTGCATCTATCAAAGCGTATCAGATTATAAACTTTAAAGATGCAAGTTTGCTGTATGTCAGTTACATCTCAGTAAAGCTGTTTAAAATAAATAAATTATCCAACAAAACCTGATATGTACTTGTAGCTATGTCGGATTCCTCCTTCTCGCCTGCCGAAAGACTTCAAAGCAAAAGCGTTGCAAGAAATAAGGGAGGTTGTATATATTGATACTGATACTGTTCAGTACACCAAGAAGATAAACAGTTCTGAATTTGTATGCTCTTAATAACATAGCTTCCAAATACATTAAACAAAGTTTGGCAGAACTGTAAGGAGAAATCAAATAAATCCACTATCACAATGGGAGTTTTTAACACCCCTCTCAGTTGTTGATAGACCATAAGCAGATGAAAAAACTAAGTATTTATAGGAGATTTGAATAACATTACTAATTTACTTTATTTAGCGGACACGTGTAGAACACAGTATCTAAGAACTACAGAATATGTGCTCTTTTAATGCATACCTAATAAGAGCAGGCATTTATATACTGCTTACTGTATTCCAGGAATAGTCCTAAGTACTTTACATTGTTTAATTTATTTGATCTTCATAACATTTTACAAATGCTGAGGAAACTGAGTCACAGAGAGGCCAGGTATCTTGTCACAGATCACATAATAAGTGGCAGAGCCAGGACTTAAACCCAGGCTCCAGGGTTTGTGTTCTTGATCTCTAACGCTAGTGAAAATCAATTGTATTCTGCTCCAAAAGCAAATCTAAGCAAACTTAAAAGAATCAGCATCATATAAATCACATTCTCCTACATCACAATTAAGTTGAAGTCAATAACCAGAAAAGATAAGACAAAAAAAAAAGTAACCACATGTTTATAGATTTTAAGAAACATACTAAGTAAGCCATGATTCAAATAAGAAAATTATAACAGAAAGTAGAAAATTTCTAGAACTTAAGGAAAATAAAAATTCATTAAAACATTGGAATGTGGCTAAAGTGGGACTTACAAAAGGAAATTTGTAGCCTTAAATGCTTGCTTATATCAGAAATAAAGAAAAGCCATACATTAATGACCCAATCATCTAAGTTAGAAAAATAACTGAATAATTAAAAATAAGTAGAAGCTACTCTACTTTTGTGTGTGTTTGAAAATATTTACAGTTTAAAAAATTAAAAGAAAGAAATATTAAAGCAAACAGCAGAAGTCGATGAACTACAAAAGATCAGCAAGTCTGGAACTGATCACTAGAATCAGAAGTTGGTTATTTTAAAAAACTAATGAAATTGACAGACCTCTAGCGTGATTAATAACTAAGATAAAACAAAGGCCAATGAAAGTGGTATCAAGAATTCCATAAAGGATATTACTACAGATGCAGCAGAGATTCAAAGAACAATAGAATATTATGAACAAATTTGAAAATTTAGGTGACAGATTCCTAGAAAAATAAATTTTTCCAAAAATTTGAGAAAGTCTGAATTGTTTTATAATCATATAGAAATTAAATGAGTAAAAATCTTTTCACAAAGAAAATATCAGACTCAGGCAGTGTCTAGCAAACACTGGAAGAACTTGTGTCCCAATCTTGCGTAGACTCTTCCTGCGAATGGAAAAGAGGGAGAGAGAGGTAAACATAACCTTCCATCCGGACCAGGATGGTTCAAGACAGGCGACTAGGGGTTACCCTACAGATGAGAGTGCAGAGATCCTCAGTGAAAAATAAGCACACGGGACCACACTATGATTAAAGAATAGAGCACATTGTGACCGAATGGAATTTATTCTGGGAATGCGAGTTAGTGTAACATTGAAGAAACTATGGTTCTCTTGTAGCTCACCACATTAACAGATGAAAGGAGGGTGATTTATCATCTCAACTGACCTGGAAAAGCATCTGATTCAATTCTGCAACCATCCTGATAAGAACTCCAGTGAGTTAGGAACAGAAGGGAACTCTTCTAACCTGCTAAGGGTCATCTACAAAAAAAGGCCTTAGGCAAACATCTTTACCCATAGTGAAATGTTGAAAGTAGCCGTCCCTTTTAAAATCAGGAAGCAAAGGCCAGGCACCCCTCTGCTGTCAGCGGTTTTGTCCAGCGTGCTCATGGCACTTCTGGCCAGCATGGTGAGTGAGACACTGCTGTCTC
>NW_007739456.1:19858-21398 GCF_000696425.1 Galeopterus variegatus | reverse complement strand
GTTTTGTCCAGCGTGCTCATGGCACTTCTGGCCAGCATGGTGAGTGAGACACTGCTGTCTCTAGTCACTCTCCTTTCCAGTCTCTCCAGCTCACTGTGGTCAGCCTTCTGCCTGCCTAGTGACCTGCACTTTGTTCAACCCAGTGGTCACCTCCCTGTGCCCATCTCGGATGGACCCTTCTGCAGCATCTCACACTTTTCCAGGTCTGCCGCCAGCCCCCTGGCCATTCTTTTAGGACTCTTAGCCCTCTGTGTTTATTTCTGGCCCGGGCTGCCGGGCCACTCGCTTGGACTTGTGCGTGTCCAAGTGCCTACCTGACATCTCCACCTGGATGCCCAGCCGGTGTCCAAAGAACAGATCATGGCCTTTACCCAGGACACTTTCTCCTACAGACTTGTCCACAGACCTTTCCTTGTCTTAGGACATGGCAGATCCACCCTAATAGTTGAGGCCGAAGATGGCAGTGCTGCCCCCGACCCCTCTCTTCCTGTTGGGTTCATGGGCATGTGTGTCTGCTCAGCCTCCAAAATGTATCTAGAATCTGAGCTCTTCTCACAAGCTTCACTGCTACCCCTTTGGCCCGAATCACTAACGCCTCTTGATTTTGTGATTTCCTTGATCCCCTGACCTGTCTCCCGGTCCTGCCTCTCCTCACCTTGCCCTGCGCCANCTGACCACTGTACTGAAATTGAAAACCATCCCCTACCCCAAGCACACACAGACACCTGCCATTTCCCATCCACCTTCCTTGCCTGATTTTTTCTGTAGCACGTCACCATCTTATGCACCATATATTTTATTCATTTGCTTAAGAAACCATTAACAGGAATTGTATAGATATCACATGGATGTGGCAGGATTGTGAAAGGACACCATGAGAACTGGAGTTTTGGAAACCCCCAGTCTCAGCAATCAGCAGCATGTGTTTGAACTAATGCGGTAGCCACGGGACAAGAGGCACTTCTGGTGGGAGGTGTTCCAGCCCAGAGGGGAGGGCTGGGGTGGGTCTCCAGGAGGTGACAGTGGTCCTGCATTTCAAGGATGAGTAAGGAGAATAGATGGGGGAGGAAGGGCACATTTGATGATAGGAGGGGGTGTGAGTGGGTCCCTCCTTGTCCCACAACTTCCTGCCAGCATTGCTTCCCTGTTAGCGCCCAGTGCTTGCTCTGCCCCCTGCCTGGAGCTCAGCCCAGGTGAGTCACTCAGATTCTGGGGTTTGTTTCCTCATCAGTAAAATGGAAGAGCACCTCCCCGTGGGTTATTGCAAGGAGGAGACTGCCAGCATGGAATCAGTGCCCACTGAGCTTGCCTTTATTCTTACTGGGTGAGAAGAGAACGAACAGCTGCTTTTTTTTTTTTTTTTGGTCTTTTTCCGTGTCCAGCAACGGATCGCAACCCTCAGTGTCGCCCCCGTACCGGACCGGGACCGGCAACGGGATCGCAACCCTCGGTGTTGCCCCCGCGCCTCGCTCAGCCAGTGAGCGGGAACCGGTCTGTATGTGGGATCCGAACCCTCGGCAGGAGCGCCTCCGCGCTTCCC
>NW_007739456.1:13782-19848 GCF_000696425.1 Galeopterus variegatus | reverse complement strand
AATGCGGTAGCCACGGGACAAGAGGCACTTCTGGTGGGAGGTGTTCCAGCCCAGAGGGGAGAGCTGGGGTGGGTCTCCAGGAGGTGACAGTGGTCCTGCATTTCAAGGATGAGTAAGGAGAATAGATGGGGAGGAAGGGCACATTTGACGATAGGAGGGGGTGTGAGTGGGTCCCTCCTTGTCCCACAACTTCCTGCCAGCATTGCTTCCCTGTTAGCGCCCAGTGCTTGCTCTGCCACCTGCCTGGAGCTCAGCCCAGGCGAGTCACTCAGATTCTGGGGTTTGTTTCCTCATCTGTAAAATGGAAGAGCACCTTCCCGTGGGTTATTGCAAGGAGGAGACTGCCAGCATGGAATCAGTGCCCACTGAGCTTGCCTTTATTCTTACTGGCTGAGAAGAGAACGAACAGCTGCTTTTGAGGCTCCTCAGGCGTGGTCTGTTGTTCACATCCTGTTTGTCAGGCTGCTGGTGCTTAAGAGAAAATGGTGTTTATTTAATGAGATAAGAATTTTGAAATGAAGGCGTTAAGTACAAGCAAGTAAGTCAGCACGAGCTTTGGTTCTCCCTGACCCCTGACTAGATAACCCTGACCGCCACAGATAACTTTACAGTTGTGTTAATGGCTGAGCACATTAAAATCTCTCTCTTGGTTATTTTTCTCTTGTAGTCTGAACCCGAGGGCTTTTCTCATTTCCACTTGTACGTCTGCGCTGCTTTTCTCGTGAGGTGGAGGAAGGAAATACTAGAAGAAAGAGATTTTCAAGTAAGTAAATACCGGACCGAAAGACCCCGACTTTGATTTTCTGCCAGAGGAGAGGCCGATTAGATTTGTGTTCGTGGGGTGGTTTGTGCAAGAGCTTCTAGAAGTGCTGCCCGCACCTCACCTCTGCCCCTGCTGTTTGGGAGCTCGTCCAGCGGCGGGAGTGCATCTGGCTGTGGCTGCAGCGCTGTACACACTGCCAGCACGACCAGTTACTAGAGGTGGCTGTGTGACAGGCCTCCACGGAGTCGCCCTGAGCCAGGAGTGTCCTCAGCCATATGGCCCATGGAGGGGTAGCCTGTGACCTCTTGCTCCCAGGAGCCTCTTCACAGTGCCTGGCTTATGACACGTGGGGACAGGGCAGGGTGAGAGACCACATGGCCTGGTTCCTGTCTGGCCAGGCCACTTGGGAGCTGGTGACTCGGGACATGTTGGTGACCCACATGGGTCAGTGTCCTTGGCTATCCTCGCACCCACTGGTTGGGCCACGGGGCTCCATGTGGACTGAATCCCTGGTCCCTGACCCTCCCCCAGCATTCCCGTTACCCGTGACCCCACCATCAGCTGAGGTGCTCGATGGGCAGTGGGGTCTGCATGTGGCAAGGAGGCTCTGGTAGTGGGGGCTGGCCATTCTCCATCACTTCACCCCTCTGAATGAGGGGCAGGCATGGAGGCCCTGCAGTCCCAGGTCCCCAGTGCTTGGGCAGCTCACTGGCCTTTCCCTCAGCTGTGCTTGTCAGATGGCCCTAGTATCCCGCTCCCCTCTGAGGGCCATGGGAGGAGCAGGGAAGACCCGCTGCGTGCCCTGGGGCACCTGTCTCAGCTCCTAGGAGAGGATGGACAGGCGAGGGCCCTTGGCCCAGCACACAGAGCCCACAGTGTTCAAGGGCAGATGGAAACATGGTCGTTTTCACCTTAGCTCCTGCCCGTTTTGTCAGCATGGGCTCGGTGTGCCCTGTGGGGAGTATCATGCAGTAGTGAGACTCCCAGGTCGGCCGCTGGCTCTGGGCAAGGCTGCTAGAGTGGTACCTTCTGGGATATCTGGCTTCCTCTCTTCACTTTGCACTTAGGCCGTTGGAGGTGCCAAGAGACCCCATGACTCGCCATGTCCTCCCTGAGCAAGGTAGAATAGATGCTGGTGCCTGGACCTGCCATCCCCTTCCATGCCCACTGCTGCCTCTCCTGCAGCTGCTTTCTAGTCCCAGGAGGTGCAGGAGAGCAGTGCTGGGCAGGGCACTGGCCTGCCGGCTGAGGGAGATGGGCCCAGCTCCCCTCTGCAGTGCAGGCAGACACTCTAGGTGTGACTGTGGCCAGCATGGCTGGTTCTCACTGACTAGTATACACTCCTGTGCCTGGGCCAGTCCCCTAACGGCCTCCTGGAGAAATTACTCTAGATATAGGACACAGGTGGCTGGCCCCCAATCCCTGGGAGTCAGAGTCCCTGGGCTGACCTGATGTCTCAGGTGTTTCTGCCTCCTTGTGTCTGGGAGTCACTGGTTGGGGAAGCAGTGTTCCTTGGTGGCCCTGGGCAGACATTGCTGCCCTCCTGGGGACTACTGTTCCTGGTGGTGGCAGATGGGTAGGAGAGAACTTGGGGAGAGGAAAGTCCATAAAGCTGTAGTATTTGTGCACAAGCATCGTCCCCAGAAATTGCCCTGGAGCCCAACTCTGGGCAGACCCTGAGCCACACACGCATGAGAAAAGGCCCTAGCTCCTTGGAGTTGTGGTGATGGACAGTGATGTGTCACATGTGCCCTGGGGCCAAAGCAGGGCCAAGATTTCCTCGGGGGTGGAAGACAGACGCTATGAACAGCCACTGGATGTGAGAGTGGCTGAGCTAGGTCTGGGGGAGGTGGGCCGGTGAGGAGGTTGGTGTTGAGCTGGCAGGGTCCCCCATGTCCTCTGTCCATTTAGGCCTCTGGTCCTTTCCCCCTTATGTGATGGTGATGTCCAGGGGGTGTTGTCTGGGGCTCAGCAGCATGGCAGATGCAACCAAAGCCACTGCATTCATTGTCCTCTGTCCATTTAGGCCTCTGGTCCTTTCCCCCTTATGTGATGGTGATGTCCAGGGGGCGTTGTCTGGGGCTCAGCAGCATGGCAGATGCAACCAAAGCCACTGCATTCATGGTGTCCTTGAAGGATGCAAGAGCTGCCATGCCCACCACTCGTCAGCTGCTGTGCTCTGCCCCTTTCATGGAAGAGACACAGGTTGCTTGCTATTTGGCTGGGGACATTGCCCCGCAACTTGGGCAGCTGATTAAAATGTCCTGCTGGCCTTCTCAGAGCCCTGCTCACTTAACTTGAGATTTAGGGCACAGGAGATGGGCGCAGCCAGGCAGCCAGGGCGTGGCATGAACCCCAGGAGCCTGCGGGGCAGGGCGGCTTGAGTGGAGGTAGGGAGTGGCAATGGAATCCCAAGATGGGTTTTTCCCTCTAATCTCAGAATAAATTAGTGCTTTGCTGTCATGGGGTTGGATGGAGAGCATGTTATAAACACCAAAATGGGTTTTGGAGAACTGAACTAAATGAGAAAGGAAATAGGAAGAGAAAACAGAAATTAGATAAAGAACCTGAGGAGTCCTGGTGAGCATGGGGGAATTGTGTTTGCTGTGGTGACATTTTAGGAAAATGTCTCTGCATCCGTGGAAGGCAGGCAGAGTGAGAGAGACCTAGAGCGTAAGTCTCCAGCACCAGAGCATTTGTGGAAAATGGCTTAAAAGCCGTCACTCTTTGCAACATTGTAATTTGCCCCTTGGGAAATAATGTGTTGCTTTAAGTCATTTCCATAGGAACGGAATCATTTTCTGAGGACAAAGTATTCCCAGAAGAAAGGCAGAGACTTCCCTGTGTTACACGCAGGAGCAGGCTGGGGGAAGGGTGCTGGGTGTGCTTCCCATGCCTGACTCCCAAAAATTCAAGCAGGAAGTGAGACTGGAGGTGCTGCCTGTGTCCTGTATCTCCTTGGCTTTGGAGACTTGTGCAGTCCATGTCTGGGTCCATCCGGTTCTGTGAACATCCGTGGGTCCTCCAGGGGCCAGGATCAGGCTGAGATTCAGGCTGCAGCCTCAGCTTCTGGTGCCTGGATAAGGAGGCAGGCAACTTCCGGAGTGACCGTTCACTCCTGTCACGAGCGCTGGGGCCCAGGAGGTTTGTATTTTTCCTGGCAAATTTGCCGTCTCCCCTGCCAGAGCTAGCAGGACCCCAGGATGGGTGGCCTCCTTTGGTGTCTCCATTTCTAATTCCTACGTCCTCCCTCTGGGTGTTTCCCACAGCGGGTGTCCAACGGGACTTCTGTCACCGAACCCTGCCTCTGCCAGCTGTTGAGGTTCCACTCACAGCACTGACAGTCTGGACTCTGCCCTCTTGCCTGCCTTGTGCCAACTAGAATTTTGTGGAGTCTTTGGGGTGAAAGGAGATCCCCTTGGTGGAAAGTCCAGTGTCCCTATGGGACCCACTTGGCACTCCCCACCCTCGTCCTTGCCTTTGTGGGTTATTTACAGTAAGAGAACTTGGGCCTGGACAGGGCGAGGTGAGCAGGAGGCCTGAGCCTTAGAAGGGCGGCTCCTGCACATCTGTTTAGAAACCCTCTGTGGCTCCCATTGCCAGGGGCTTGCATTCTCCACCAAAACTGCAGACACATCTTTCGCAAAGTCTTTGTGTGCTCATCTGACCAACTGCGAGGTGAAATTTCAGCTCCAGATCTGAGGGGCTACTGGGGATCTTTTGCTGATTTATAAGTGCAACATTATAAAATTTGAAAATAAGCCATCCTAGAAAATCTGCATTAGTTTGGCTTCCCAGGGCATTGGGGAGCCAATCGCAACCCCTCTTTCTGGCCCCTGCCCTTCTGGTCCTCGGTCACCTGGTCACTGGGACCTGTGCACAAATATGAAGAACCCAGCAGCAGGATTCCTGTCCAGCACTAAGGAGGAAACGTGCAACAGGGCAGGAGAGCTCTACCGTGGCTGCAGGCCACGTGAGGGAGCCGCCATTGTGCAGGGGCTGGGACGGCACCTCTGCAGGGAGACAGCATCAGGCAGAAGCCGCGGGAACACAGGGCCAGGCGCTCCTGCCTTGTGCTGCATGGCGGCTGTCTCATGGATGTGCCCACTCGTGATTTGTGTGCTCTTCTGTCTGTATGTTGAACTCGAACTCAAAACTGCCGCGGGAACACAGGGCCAGGCGCTCCTGCCTTGTGCTGCATGGCGGCTGTCTCATGGATGGGCCCACTCGTGATTTGTGTGCTCTTCTGTCTGTATGTTGAACTCGAACTCAAAACCGTATAGAGCATACAAAGAGATTGAATGAACACCCATAGGAGGAAACTTTAAGCATATTGGATCCGGATAAAAATAAGGTTATTGTGAATCCGAATGGCAAAAAATAGGAGTGGTTTAAGAGTTCTGGGTGGAATTTTATTATACCAACAGAGAATACATCTTCTTTTCTAAGTATTTATGGAACGTTTACAAAATTTAATCATCTATCTGAGGCCATAAAATTTTCAGAATCAGAAAACAGCAGTGATACAGACTACATTCGCTGAGCATAATCCTTTAAAACTAGATAATAATAAAGTTAAAACTAAATAATCAAGCACTTGGCTGTTAAAGCGCCCTCTTCAGAATAACGTGGGTACAGATGAAAACGATTCCATAGTTACAGAATGGTACTCAGAAAAATAGGGGATGTGGCCAGCGCTCGGCTGGTAAACAGATTCAGAGCCAGAGTGCTATTATTATTTAAAAACATTTAAAAAAACATATAAACTAAGCCTTTAACTCAAGAAGTAAGAAATGGTAAAAATAAAGTTGATTATAATAAAGATGATAAAGGAATTAAAGAGTAAAAATAAGTGAAAAGATCAGAAATAGATGATAAGTAGAATTACAAAGTACATCCTCAAGGGGCATTCACAGCTTCCACAGGGGCCACGTGGGGCACACTCTCCCTTCAGCAGCAGCTGAGGGGCCACGTCACATGTGTACAAGCAGTCCAGGAAGGCTGGCACAGAGGCAAAGCCTCATCACTCTCCCTGTCACTTAGAGAACACGTCAAAGCCATGCTCCCAGATGCCAGCCCTGTGTCAGCCTCAGAGACCAGGCCTGCCATGTCTCACTATTAATGTAACATCATATCAATAAACCAGAGGCACTAGATCATGTGATATTCTGAGAGATTTAATAGCTTTTCCTCAATTTAATAAAAAGAAAAAACAACTCTACTCTCAAGCAAGTAGAAATAAAGGAATAATTTCTTTTTTTTTTTTTTTTGTGTCCGGCAACGGATCGCAACCCTCAGTGTCC
>NW_007739456.1:0-13772 GCF_000696425.1 Galeopterus variegatus | reverse complement strand
GCGCCCGCACCTCGCTCAGCCAGTGAGCGGGAACCGGTCTGTATGTGGGATCCGAACCCTCAGCGGGAGCGCTGCCGCGCTCCCACGCGGCGCACTGTAGCAGTGTGCCACCGGGCCGGCCAAAGGAATAATTTCTTAATATGCTAAAGAATATCTAAAATCATTAACCACCAGTACCTAGAGAAATGCTGGAGACAGTCCAATTTAGAACAGAACTGTACTCCTGTTTCTGTAACATGATGAATAAATGTTTGGTGAAAGCTCCTTCATCCTGTCTGCATACAGTGCATAATGTCCCTGCACACTCTGTAACATGATGAATAAATGTTTGGTGAAAGCTCCTTCATCCTGTCTGCATACAGTGCATGTGCATGTGTGTGCATGCACATACACTAGGGACATTAAAAAGTGTTTTTAAACACGTGGACTCTTCAGAGGAGTGAGCCAGCACTAGAAACTGTTTGCCCTGGGGCATCTGCAACTTCCTGATTGGGCCCAGTCCCCAGTGTGTGCAGGCTGGCTCAGGCTGGGAAAAAGCCCGGGGCTGAGAGGTGGAGGTGAATCAGATGCCCTTCATGAAAGTAAGGAGCCATGAACCCCAGCAGGTGAGCCACGGCAGATAAACAGACAAAACTGGGTTTATAGGTTCTTGCTTGTCTGAGGCTTAGCTCTGAATGGAGCAGGAAAAAAAAGTCTCCCCTGAACATTCCCTACAGCTCACCCTCCCACTCATTTGAGCTAGAATTTATGTTAGTTTTTTGACTGAAATACCCCACAGTAAAAAGGTAATTTAAAATGGCCAGAGCCCCAGGTGCCTAGCTGAAGACAATGCCTGAGACAATTCTCTCCCGAGTGACACATTGTAAGCATACATAGAAGTTGTAAATCAGAAACATCATAAACAGAATTAAAGGCAGGTGAGAAACAGAAATAAAATTCAATTCACAAACAGGACCAAAACATAGCTTATATCCTTAATATACAAAGAACTCACACAAATAACTAATAAAAAGGAAATGTCCTCATGGAAAATGGATGAAGACAATCAGAACAGTCAGCCCAGAAAAGAATTTGGCAGCTGTCTGGAAGATGTGAATGCATCTTCCGGTCGTTAGTAGAGGATTGGAAGTGAGAACAAATGCTAGCTGTCACATAAGCCAGGCCTTGACAGTGCAGCATCTTAAGTCGATGAGGTTGGCTTAGAGCTGGTGTGTTCATTCATTGCTGCGAGGGTCTAATGTATCACCTTTCTGGAGGGCTATTAATAATTTTTATACAAGAAGCCTTCCCTTGATCCAGTAATTCCCTCTGTTGATGGGAAAACAAATGGGAAGCAGCCTAAATATCCCACGGTAAGGGGACAGTTCCCGAAATTATGGTACATTGCTGGTAGGAATATTTTATAACTACCGAACATTATATCTTCATGTGATATTTACTGATGGGAGAAAATGTTCTCAGTATATTTCTATGTGGAAGAAAAGCATGACCTGAAATTGTATGCGTATGTATATCACATTAAATTACATGCATCTACATATGTGTATATGTGTAAAAATGATCCCAAACTTGCTTCTATTCCATGCATACACAAAAGACTGAGCAGAAACAATCACAGTGGTACCATTATTTAGTTTTGGTTAGTAAAATGATGGGTATTTTAATTTTGGGGGTGGAATGCTTCTCTGTTTTCTGCATTCTCTTCCATATGAGTCAACATGATTTTCTCACATTGGGCCTGTCATAGGATTCAGCAAGGAGGTGAGGCCGCTCTGTGAGGGTCATGGCTCAGCACTGGTGTTCAGGGACACTGGGCTCCACGTTCTCTGCCTTACTCTGGGATACTAGCCAGCGTCCCACTGCGTCTGCCCCTTAGCCTCACACACTGTGCACGTGTGCACACACACGTACAGAGCACACCACATACCCCTTGAGGCAAGAGGGCTCCCTGCTCATCTTGAGGACCCCTATGCCCACTGGTGCCTGTGCAAAGTAGAGGCTCAGTTACTAGGTGCCTCCTGAATGGAGAGGAGCTGGGAGTGGGAGTAAGGATGTGAGGGGGCAGAGGGGCTGCAGGAAGGGGGTGGCAAATGGACCCCACAGCACCCTCATCCCCACCCTGCCGTGGCTCTGAAGCTGCACAGAATGCTGTTGGGGCTGTCAGTCCCTTCCCTGTGCCAAACCTTTGTGACAAGGCTTCTTGAGCTGCATAGTCTAGCCTGTAGACTCTCAAAGCTGCATTGCATTCACAGGACCATGCTGTTTTCCCAATGTCATCCATGTCCCTATCTGCGGGGGTGGGGGTGGGGGGGGTGGTCTGCAGGAGGTCATCTCCAAGTAACTGGCATGGGATCTGTGTGCAAACTGGATAAAATTCCAGTACATGACCTTTGTGTCCCCTCCTAGCTGGCTTCCCCACCCTTGGGCCCAACCCCTCCTTGGTGTCCCTTTCAGCCACGTCGGGCCACCTGTGTGTTCCCCCTGCACTCAGGAGGCTGCCCTAAGTGCTTCCAGCCTCAGACATCGGGGATCTTTGGTGAAGAGACAACTAGTAAACACCTTAAAGTATCTCTGGTGTCTCTGCTTTCCAAAGAAGAAAGACAAAAACAGCAGCAGAAGTTCTGAGCTCTGCAGAGGCCAGGCTGGGCCCTATGCACAGAAACAGGACCCTTCCGCCCTGTCCACAGCCTCTCTGGCCACAGACCCTGGATTCCCTCTCATTCGCTCCATCAGAGGTCTCAGACCAAACACTCCTTGGCCGGAGCCTGTGCTGGTTTGGACTTCTGGGTCTGTGGGTAGTTAAAGGTTGGTCTGAAGGTCAGTCGCAGTGTTCGAATTATACCTGGAAGGAGGTGGAGACAAGATGGCACTTGCACGCAGGGATTTATCATCTCGTTTAATGGTGATGAAGTCTCAGCCCTTCCAGAGGCCCAGGAGCATCCTGTGGGACTCTATCTGCCAGGACCTGGGGGCGGAACGGTGGAAGTGCTTGGATTTGCTTCCCTTGGGCCTGAGACCGGAGAGCATCAGAGTCCCCCAGATGCTTTTTCCTCCGCTCTGTCTGGGGAGTGTGGACTCCTGTTTGAGGACTCTCATTTATGAAGCCCTGCTGGTGCCACCAACCACTGTGCGTTTGTGAGTCCATCTCCCCTCACTGAGTCCTTGAGCTGTGGCTTCTCATCTACCACCGCACCCAGCACATGGAAATGGTAGAGGGTCTGCCAGTTGACAGGGTGAGTTTCGTACATGTTGGTCCCCACAGACCTGTATCTGTGTGTGCTTCTGCAGCTACGACGTCCTGTGGGTAGATCCATTGCCGTCCTCATCATGGTGAACTCACACCTGGGACCCAGTGAGTTAGCGTGTAGGGGATTCCTCCTGCCCGGGGTCTAGAGTGGCCTGAACAGGTGTCATGTGTCTGTACACGGGACTCACTCTGAACTGCTGAGTAGCCTATGATGGGTTAACAGTTTTACATGGGTTCATGTTTTATCCTGTGTTCATTTGAAGCCACAAATGCCATGAAATGCCAAAGTAAAGATCAATTGTCTATCATTTCAAGATATTTTAAAGACAAAATTGGGTCAGTTGAAACTCATCTTTAAAGTGGACTGTTGTGCCTTTGTGTGCTCCTCTGGTTGCTGCCTGTGTTCAAGTGTGGGGCTCATGTGACCGTGTGTGGCGTAAGGGCAGGTGTGCATGGCCGCATGTGGCATAAGGGTAGGTGTGCGTGGCTATGTGGCATAAGTGCAGGTGTGCATGGCCTAAGGGCAGGTGTGCGTGGCCGTGTGTGGGGTAAGTGCAGGTCTGCGTGATGGGTTAACAGTTTTACATGGGTTCATGTTTTATCCTGTGTTCATTTGAAGCCACAAATGCCATGAAATGCCAAAGTAAAGATCAATTGTCTATCATTTCAAGATATTTTAAAGACAAAATTGGGTCAGTTGAAACTCATCTTTAAAGTGGACTGTTGTGCCTTTGTGTGCTCCTCTGGTTGCTGCCTGTGTTCAAGTGTGGGGCTCCTGTGACCGTGTGTGGCGTAAGGGCAGGTGTGCATGGCCACATGTGGCATAAGGGTAGGTGTGCGTGGCTATGTGGCATAAGTGCAGGTGTGCATGGCCTAAGGGCAGGTGTGCGTGGCTGTGTGTGGGGTAAGTGCAGGTCTGCGTGGGGTTCGTGTGACTGTGGCACCAACTCGGCAGTGCTGGCTGTAGGGCAGTTGGGAGGGCAGCTGAGTAGAGCCCCCAGGGGGCCAGCAAAGGGCAAAGACTGCCTGCAAGAATCAGGCCAGGCAGCAGAGGGGACGTGGGGCAATAAAAGAACCAGAGTGAATGGGGGTAAGCCTCAGAGAGGAAGGAAAGGGCAGGGCAGGGGCAGAACGGAGCAGGGGCATCCATGATGCAGCGAGAGGGCACAGGGACCAGGCCTGGTTGGGTGGCAGTGACCACACCCCTGCCCGAGGCTGACGTGGCATGGCCCTACAGAGACCCAGAGGTGGGCCACCTCCTGCTTTAGGGAGGACAGCCGTTCCCCTAGAGCCTACCTTCCCTAATGCCTTCCTGAAGCTTTCTGATATTTCCAGGCACTGGGGCAGGGCTGGGAGACGTTCCCCAGCAGAGCAGGGAGGGAGCAGCAAGGCCTCCCCATTCAGGGGGCTGGACACAGGGGTGCTGCATGCCCTTCCCGCCACTCCTCAGCCCCATTCTGTAAAGGGTGCTGGAGGCAGCACCCGCTTTCCTGTGACTGAGTTGCTCCCGTGCAGTTCCAACCCCCAAAGCCTGGCAGGAGGACTCTCCCGACCACCCTGCACCATCTGCTCACTGAGTGTCTTCCACTCCAGAGTTGCACTGGCCCTGTGGTGAGCTCAGGCCTGTGGTGAGGGTGAGGGAATAATCTGCAGCATTCTATCCTGTGGGAATGTTAGCGGAGGCTCAGAGACAGTGTTAGGAAGCAGCAGACATGGGGCCTGGAAGGCTGGGAGTGGCCCCCACTTCCTAGGAGGGGACACCCAGGGGCCATGCAGCACAGCGGCCCCTTTGCTCTGCCTAGACTGGGAGTTGCCCAGAGGCATCTGCCCACTGACCAGAAGGGAGCGCAGACAGTGAAGTGAGGAGTTTTGGAAACCTTCTGAACTTCCCAACCAGACAGGGACGTGATGGTGGCATCCAGCTTACTGTGCTCACAGGGTTGCTGCAGGGTCAGGTGGGATGGTGGACAGAGGAGGGACTTGGAGCGGATGGTTCCCCACACACAGACCCACGTGCATGTGCACACACACACATACACCTATATGCACATGCACACATAGACACGTGCATGCACACACACATGCATGTACACACAGACGTGCATGCACATGCGTGTGCCCACTCACCCTCAGAATCTCAGGAAATACGGCAGGAAAAAACTGACTCTGTTCTTTGATCTTTAAAAAACTAACCCTTTCTTTCTTTGCAAATGGGGAATTCTTGCTTAAATACTGATAAAGAAAACTACTGCTTTGTCTCATCTAGAATTTGTTTGGATTTCTTTTGACACGGTGACCCTTGTGACTTCGTTATTACAACGAAAGTCTGCATGTGAGTGGCCTTTCTTTCTTTGCAAATGGGGAATTCTTGCTTAAATACTGATAAAGAAAACTACTGCTTTGCCTCATCTAGAATTTGTTTGGATTTCTTTTGACACGGTGACCCTTGTGACTTTGTTATTACAACGAAAGTCTGCATGTGAGTGGCGTTTGGCTTTCACATGTGGCCAGGCTCACTCTTTCACTGTCATTACGGCGGGTAGCCCTGTTATTATGTGGAGTGAGAATGTCAACCTCAGTCCTTCACTGAGATAATGTGAGTGGCAGCAGCTGAGTGCCTTTTCAGAGCAGGAGAAGAAGCTGGTCTACAGAGAGAGCGGGCCGTGCATGGCTGCAGCTTGCTGACAGAGCGTCCTGGCACCTCTCTCGTGGGAAGTGCCAGGTGTTCATTCTCTTTGGGGCACACAGTCTTCACCTTTTCCCCGAGTTGCCCAGGCCCTGCCTCGAGGACCCTGTGGATATAAGGGTTTCAGGCCTCTCCCCGCCCACCCATCCTTGCCTCCACCCCACCTCCATGTTCTCCCCAATTTTTCACCTCCTCCCTCAGGGGAGCCCTCTTGGAAGGACTCAGTGAATGGCCAGGTGAGGGAGGAGCTGGCTTGTCCCTGTCCCTGGCTTCCTGCCCACCCTGACACAGACCCTTGGCGTTGAGCGGACACCCCTGGCTCCTGCCCTCCTGAGTGGGTCATCTCCCAGGGAGGGGTGCGAGTACCACTCTGATTCCAGATTTGCTGTGATCATTCTCCCTTTAAGAAGTGAACTCATGAGGCAGTTTTCAAAGAAAAGAAATGGAAGTCTGCACAAGGCTGCAGAAAATCGATTTTTGTCCTGTGATTCTGCTCGGACATATCTATATGTTTATTAAATCATCTTTTTCTGTGATGGATTTCACTTTCTCTGGGGGATGAGCAGCTGGAATCTGAGCCTGCATGGCCCTGCTGGGCCCTGTGGCCCCAGGGCTCTGGCTTGGCCACTATGGTCCCCTTAGACTCCTGGAGGACATTGGGTGACATCTCTCTCTGCTCTGTTTTCAGGGTGGTTAGGTGTCTGCAGGCCCCCAAGTTCCATCATGCCCAGTGCTTCTCGAGGTCACACTTGGCAATACGATACGAGTGAGATGAGCAAACACATGTGACTGTGGGTCTGAGTAAAACTGCACATCATCGTGTTTGCAGTGCACACCCGTGTGCACATGTGTGGGCCCGCCCGGGAGGCGCTGGGCCTGCGTGTGCTACATCTGTTCACCTGGATGGCCAGGCTTAAGAGTCATTCTTTATACTCTTCTTTTTCTTTCTTTTTTTTATTATACCATAATGAGTACTGTCACCTCTTAGGTAATGAAACCAATCATTGATTGGTTTCAACATGCTTCCCAAGAACCACGTGTTGTATTAATGATTTAGTACGGGTAGAAGAGAAGTTGAGTGCTAACTTCTTAGTTTCATGGTACTCGTTGAAGTTAATAGATACCCTAAGATCCTAAGGATTATTGCTTATTAGCAGAGGGTTTTTGGAACTGAAAGAGGAAAGGGGTAGGGCTGGGACTGTTCCCAAGTATTCATGCCCAAGCCCATACCTATAAAAGGCAAGTAATTTTTATTTTATTAAAGCCGTATGTATACGTATTTTTAAAAGACAGAAAGTTCTGATAGACTTTTTACCAAAAAAAGGAATAATCACTTTCTCCTAGCTTCCTCCTGCCGCTGGAGGCAACCACTCAACGTTTTCGGTGGTTGTGTCGTGTTTACTTTTTTCTTATATTTTTTACTTTACTTTTTTTCTTGTATTTTTCTCTGTCTTTTAAAACAGTTGCTTCTTGATTTTTCAGCTTTAGGTGATGAATTTCTACAACAGAAAAGGGAAGATGAGAGTTTAGCTCTCACTGCCGTGGTTCCAGCACACACAAGCCTGCACGCACCTGTCCTTCTTCCGAGGTTCCCAGTGTGTATGGATTAGATAATTTACCTGGTCGGAACTTGCTTCACTATGACTGTGTAAACCGCACCGTGCTTCAGTCTCACGTGGCAGGGAGTGGGAACCTGTACCCCCAATGTGAAGAATGTTTGCTTGCAGTTAAATAATTCCAAAGCAAAATTATAAAAATCCTTCCATGTTTTTGTAAGAAGAAACATATTTAGTGTGGAATACGACTGTGTTTTAACATGCTGATGGTAGGGCCTCTGAAGTCCATGGGACGAGGACTACATGGTCGTAGGTTGGCCCTGCTGAGCAGGCCCCAGCGACTGAGTGCCAGACTGTGACCCAGGATTCGCCACACCGACTTGAGAGGGCTGCCTGTGGGTCCTGGTTTTGATTTTCACTCTTGGAGGCCTTTGTGAAAGTCCAGGTAGTTCCAACTGTGCAGCAGATTTGAAAATACTGCTTGGGAGGTGACTGGTTTTATTGCATTGGTTTTCAGGACGCTGCTCCCTCTCATGCAGGAACACGGCAGGTCCTTCAGGCTGTCCTCGCAGGTGGCTCCTGGCGTGAAAATACTGCTTGGGAGGTGACTGGTTTTATTGCATTGGTTTTCAGGACGCTGCTCCCTCATGCAGGAACACGGCAGGTCCTTCAGGCTGTCCTCGCAGGTGGCTCCTGGCGTATCTGTTGGAGCTCTCCTCTTGCTGGCTGGGAGGAAACAGGAGCCATTGGGAGCTCGGGCAGTGACACCTGCAGTGGGGCGTGTGCCTGCGCTTGGGTCATCAGCACGATAACTACGGTTCTGTGCATCCTTATAAGCTCCGAGTGTTCTTTCCTGGGTCGTCGCCTCAACCTAGGAACAGGTGCATTTTAGTCTCTCCCTCCCTCCCCTTTATTTCATAAAAGGATTTCTCTGGCCTAGGAGAAGGTTGACTTTTCATCCCCAGGACTTAACAACCTTTCTCACAGGGCCTGGAACATATCCCCTGCACTTGCTCCAGTTATTCCAGAGGGTGCCCAGCCTGTGCCTCTGCCAGAACTCGAGGAGGCGGAGGGCCTGTGAGTGGAAAGCTGGTGGGGCGGAGGGCAGCCAAACACTGAGGATTTTGCCAGTCTCTCTCCCTTGCTCTTTTCTGCCTGAGAATTAGTTTTGCCATTAAAGAAAAAATTACACCCACCATTCAAATCATTAATTGAAAGGCCCTTATTATCTCATTAATGGTGTTTGATATCTAGGGCAGATAAACTTGGAGAAGCTCATCTGTTCAGTCCCTGAAGAAATGTAATTACATCTTAGGCCTTATTAAAATGTCTCCCTAACAGCTGTCACTGGTCCATTTTGTAGCCTTTTATGGACACCCAAACACATCTAGTGTGGAAATAACACTGGCCTGAGGGGTGGGGCTGGGGACTTCAAGGGAGGCATGTTCTGCTGGAACGTGGCTGACTTTGTGGGCCTGACGGCTCCCTGCGTCCTCAGCAGCTTCCTGGCCATGGGCAGCCCACTCAGGACCACCAGTGTTTTCTGGTGGAAGGACTTAGAGGGACTGAGCCAGCACTGATAGGCTTCATGGTTGCTAAGGCTGGGAGTGCCTGAGATCTTTATGTAAACTGTGGGTGGAAAAGAAGCCGAAAAAGCACTGGTGGCCCAGGAGTGCCATGCCACCAGAGGCTGAGTCCTCTTGTCCAGTTACCAAACTCCTGGACTTCCTTTGTGGAAAGAATCCATCGTGCTGTTTGGCTGGTGTCCTTTCTGCCTGTTTTCCCTGACCTGGGTTTCTGATGTGGCTATCGAGCACCCCCGAGCCCAGATAAGGGGCTTGAAGGAGGAACCTGCCAGCTTCCCCAACACCTCCCACACCTGGTGTCCTTTCTGCCTGTTTTCCCTGACCTGGGTTTCTGATGTGGCTATCGAGCACCCCCAAGCCCAGATAAGGGGCTTGAAGGAGGAACCTGCCAGCTTCCCCAACACCTCCCACATGCCCCAAGGGCTCAGCCACTCAGCGCTCGCTCAGGCCTTAGCCAGCCTTGTGGGGACCCTCCCACACGCATGGCCAGACCCAGAGCCCAGCCATGAAGGGACATGGACCTGTGGCTTTGCTGCCGAGTTGCTTCTGTAGGGATGAATGGGAGGGGCCTCTTCCCTGATGGGAGCTGTGAAGGGTGTACCTTTGCTGAGTACCTGTGGAGGCCGGGGCTGGGCTTGGGGCTTCTTCACGTCATCCTGGTTCATCCCACAGCCCCTTGACTAGGGTCTGTATTGGGTCCATTTCTTCCTTCACTGAGTCTCACGTAGCAAACAGGTACTGAGTGTGTGCTGTGTGCCAGGTGTTACTGGGCATTGAGGATGTGAGGATGAGCAGGCGGAGCACCTGCCCTCAGGAACCTTGGTTCTGGCAGGGAGGAGAGTGAGAGTGAGCCGAAAAATAAACAGTCGTCACTGCTCGGGGTCATGGGAGAAGATCAGGGCTGGGGGACGGCGGGGGCTCTGGGGAGAGTGCCCACGTGGAATGGCTTGGGAGGTTGGTGCATGGCTCAAGGGGAGGCTGGGAGGTGACAGGCCCTATCTGCAGGGCCTGCTAGCTACAGGAGGGGTGGGGAGATTCCTACGACACTGTTCGGGGCTTTGCCCTCTAGTTCACCAGTAAATCCAAGTGCCTCATGGGCCAGAGCTTCCTGAGGGAATGGAAGTTTAGGGGAGTGACCGAAGGGCCTCAGGCAAGGTGTGTGTGATGTGATGCCTTCATTCACTCCGTGGATGGTCATCGAGTACCTGCTGTGTGCCAGGGCCACTCCAGGCATGCACAGGAGATCACTGTGGCCAAACAGGTTGAGCGGGAGGTCAGTCTGGGAGGCAGTGCAGTTGCTCAGGTAGGAGCTGGCAGATTCCGGGTGAGGGCGGTAGCTAGGGAGGGAGGGAGTGGCTTTCAGCTTCTCAGATCCACACTTACAGAAGGGAAAGCGAGGCTCAGCCACGAGGGAGGCCCAGTGTCTGGGATGCCAGGGCTGAGGCTCCTCTTACCGAGTTCCCCGTGGCCTTTCTGCCACTATGAGGGGCTGTCCCATCACCCTCTTTAGCCCTACCAGGAGCTCCATGGTCATGGCCCCTCACCCGCATCCCCACGGTTCCTGCAGTGGCCTCAGCCCCTTGGTAGGGCTCCTGGCATCCCGCTTGCCTTCCCCACTGGACCACAAGTTACTTGTGGGCAGGACCCCCTGCCTATCTGGGTCATCTCTCCATGGCACCTACCTCAATGCTGTGACCAGAATTGCGGGAAATCAGGAAAAGTAGGATTGTTGATCTCAGTTGTCTGTCAAGCAGTAGCGTGAGGACCTGGGATGCGAGGCTATGGACACATTTCTTTCCTTGGGCCCAGAGCCTCAGGGCCTCATGGCACAAAGACCCCAGGCAACTCAGGGAGTCCAGGTCTCCAACCCTGCATCACTGCCCCTGGGGGGCCCCAAGCGCCATTTAGCTCCCCTCCCCACCCCTGCCGCCTCATGCACCCAGGGCACTGGGACTTGGGTGAGTGAGCAGGCCACTGTGGAAATTGCTGCTGGAGCCTCTGGCATGCTTTGGCCCTCAGTAGTGGGAGCTGCTGTTGCCCAGATGGGCGGGCAACAGATAGGGCACCAGCATCCCCTCCCGCCAGAGGCTGCAGACCTGCCGCAGCTGGCCCTTGTCACCGCAGGTCACCTCTCAGTTGGCCTGGGTCCGCGGAGTGTCCAACACCTTGTCAGCCCTTACTGTGCAGGGCCGAGCATGAGGTAAACAAACTCAGCCATGGGATCCTTGCTAAGTTTTGACCCCTTGTGCTGGCATAAAAAGATAAGATAACATAAAAATAAAATGAGTGCTTAAGGAAATCTTTTGGCTGCCTTACGATCTGCTTCCAATCCGAAAGGCGACTACTGATCTGCCTGGTGTGTTCATCCTGTTACCCTAATTAGTGTGAAGATTTTCAGGGCAAACACAATAGGATTTCTCAGTTCAAGTGTGGGGTGTTTGTTTTTGAGATAAAGCACACAGAAGTTGCATCGATCTTTTAATTCCTCATGCAAAGAAAGAGTATTTGCTCATCTCTCGTTTAGTGTGTATGATTCTCAGCGGGGCTGGAGGGGAGGGAGGGTGGCAGGTGCAGGGTCCAGTCAGACTGGACGCTGGGGCACTGGTGGTGTCTCATTCTGGACTGGCGGCTGCTCAGCCTCAGTCCCTGTCCTCACCGCCCTGGCATCACACAGATGGACACTTACTACCCCTAAGCACCCTCCTCTCCCCCCGTGCCCTTGTCTTTCCTTCTCCACTGGGGCAAATTTCCCAGGGCTCCCTAACTTCAGAGGATTCTGGGTGCCTCTACCTGTGGCCTCAGGCTCTGCACCCTGAAGAAATGGTTACAGAAACAGGCCTGAGATGAAGGAGAAAGTGAGGTGTGGGGGGTCCTGGCTGAGGTGGGGCCACGTGGTCCAGAGGAGCGACGTGAGCTTTGGCCCTCCAGATTGACCTGCCCCTGCCTCAGCCTCCCCGACTCCAGCCCAAGCCAGATCATTTTCCTCTTGAGCTCTGTGTCTCTCTATATAGGATGGGGGTACCAGTATCCTCTCAGGGTTGTCACAAGTGCGCTGAGGTGGGGCCACGTGGTCCAGAGGAGCGACGTGAGCTTTGGCCCTCCAGATTGACCTGTCCCTGCCTCAGCCTCCCCGACTCCAGCCCAAGCCAGATCATTTTCCTCTTGAGCTCAGTGTCTCTCTATATAGGATGGGGGTACCAGTATCCTCTCAGGGTTGTCACAAGTGACAGGGAACATGGGTGCTCTGTGGAGTGTCGTCATCAGTGTCATGGTCACCTGATGGGACTCCTCGTCCCCCTGTGGTCTGGAGGCTTGGGCGCACTGGGGTACTGTGTGTGAGCCACAGACCTGGGATTGCCCCAGTAGAAGTACCTCAGCAGCCATCAGCCCCTCGCTTTCCTGAGGAAGGCTTGCCCAGAGTTACAGCTTGTAGAAGTGATGGCATCGATACCCCAGGCCATGTGCTCTCTGCTGTGTGTGCGCCCAGCTGAGGATACAAGGTCCCTGCCCCATGCATGCTCAGCTTCTCGGGGATAGGTGAGGCTGTGGACGGTGCTTGCCTGCAGCCTGGGGCATGGTGAATGTCATAGCATGTGTTCCTGGAGAAGCTGCAGGTGCCGTGTATCCCTGGCTCGCCCCCAGCCACCCTGCCTGGACAACCACGTTACTTCCCTCCCCAGAGATTTAGGAGGCGGGTTTTGGCAGAGGTGTGTCCTTTAAGAGCCTCTTCCGTTGGTCTGCAGGTGCTAGCTGACATCTGTGTGCTTCCCAGTCTCCATGTGTCTTAATCCATTCAGCCATTGTAACAAAATGCTGCAAACTGGGTAACTTATAAGCAGTTCTGGAGGCTGAGAAGTCTGAGATGGAAGTGCCGACAGACTCAGTGTCTGGTGAGGGCTTCCTGGTTCCCATCCACAAGGCTCCATACTCCTGATCTGATCACCTCCCAAAGGCCCCACTTTCTAATACCATCCCAGTGGGGATTAGGATTTTAACATATGAATTTTGTGGGGGACACAGACTTTCACTTTACTTGGTAGAAACGAAAACACAACACGGCCAGCTCTTTAGTCTGTGGCTATCTCTCTTGGTGGCCCAGCCTGGATTTGGGACCTTGGGTTGAGCCAAGCCCTTGTGAGCCCCACACCAAGCTTTTGCTAGAAGTTGACTGCTGTGGATTAAATGTGCCCCCGCAAAGTTCATGTGTTTCAAACTTAACACCCCCGTAACACTGTTAAGAAGGTAGGAAATCCCATTATGGTATTTGAAAGGTGGAACATTTAAGAGGTGTTTAGATTGTAGGACTGTGCTTTTATGAATGGATTGATCCATTCATGGAGTAAGGGTGTGGTTCTGATGGTTTTGTGAGGAGAGCGAGTGTATTAGTCCGTTTCTGTTGCTTATAACAAAATACATAGACCTGGGTAATTTATAAAGAAAACTAAATTTATTGCTTACAGTTTCAGAAGCTGGGAAGTCCAAAGTCCAGGGAACACTTATGGTGAGGGCGTTATTTGGTGGTGGCTTTACAGCAATGCAGGGTCTCACATGGCAGAAAATGGCAGAGCAGAGAGAGAGACTAACCTCCTCATGCACTCTTTTTAAAGCCTCAGAACCACGCCCCTGACCATCATTATCAACCCATTCACTACTGCACAGTCCTACAATCCAGTCACCTCTTCAGGCCCCACCTTTCA
>NW_007739455.1:35872-36393 GCF_000696425.1 Galeopterus variegatus | reverse complement strand
ACTTCCTTCTGGAAAATGAAACAAGCTATATATGCAGCAGAATGAACACAGGAATAAGACGTCAGAGATTTTCTTGCAACTCTTTAAGATATTAAATTTAATCAAAATTTATTTAGTAGTTGATCAAGGCTACAGAAGAGAAAGGGAAATATCACTGCTTATGATGTACTCTGTGTACCATCTTTTCTCATGCAGAACAAATTGTAAAATATCATGCAGAATGAATAAAGTCAGGACATTGGCTACTACTTTATTCTTTATAGAAGGACTCCTTTCCTGTTGAATCCTTGCAGCATTACATTTCAGGTGGATTTTATCTTTCCCCTCTTTTAATTCTTCTCGGCTTGATTCACATAGACCGTACATAAGGGTTAAAGAAAATGTGTTTAGTGCCTGAGGGAATTTATTTTCTGATTGGGATAACTAGGAAAAACGTGTTGTAATTCCTCCCCTGAATATTAAATCCTTTGTTATTTTGAAGGCAATTTTCCTCATCCAATAAAAACAGAAAAGGAAAATGG
>NW_007739455.1:30100-34047 GCF_000696425.1 Galeopterus variegatus | reverse complement strand
GACACCTGGACCAATGAAACAACAGAGAACCCAGAAATGCATCCATATTATTTACAGCCAACTGATATTTGACAAAGGCACAGAGAACATATATCAGGGAAAGAACAACCCCTTGAATAAATGATACTGGAAAAACTAGAAATCCATATGCAGGAGAATGAGACTAGCCCCCTATCTCTCACCATGTGCCCAAATCAAAATGGATTAGATACTTAATTGTAAGATTTGAAAGTATAAAACTACTAGAAGAAAACATAGGAAAACCACTCAGGAAATTGGTCTGGACAAAAATTTTATGGAGACTTCTAAAGCACAAAAGTAACAATATTAACAAAAGTAATAATAGACAAATATGCTTACATTAAACAAAAAAAAAGCTTCTGCACAGCAAAAGAAACAATCAACAGAGTAAGGAAGCAACCAAAAAAATGGGAGAAAATATATGCAAACTATTCATCCAACAAGGGATTAACATTCAGAATATACAAGAAACTTAAACAACTCAACAGCAAAAAATAAATCATCATCAACATCATCATCATCATCATCATCAAATAATCCAGTGAATAGACACAAAAGAAGACATACAAATGGCCAACAAGTGTATGAAAAATGCTCAACATCACTAATCATCAGGGAAATGCAAATCAAAAGCACAATGAGATCCCATCTCATCCCAGTTAGAATGGCTACTATCAAAAGGACAAAAAGTGACAAATGTTGGCAAGGATGCAGAGGAAGGGGAACTCTTAAACAATGTTGGTGGGAACATAAATCAGTGTAACCATTATGGAAAACAGTATGGAGGTTCCTCAAAAAACTACAAGTACAACTACCATATGACCCAGCAATCCTACTGCCAGGTATTCATTCAAAGGAAGGGAAATCAGCATACCAAAGAGATATCTGCACTCCGATGTTTATTGCAGCACTATTCATAATAGCCAAGCTATGGAATTAACCTAGGTGTCTATGGAGAGATGAATGGATAAAGAATGTGGTATTCATACGTAATGAAATACTACTCGGCCATGAAAAAGAATGAAATCCTGTCATTTACAGCAAGGTATGTTTGTTTTCCAGACAATGCTAAGCCTTTTTCACAAAAGGAAAGAGCAGTATATTCACCACCAACATTAGTTATAATGGTATGGGTAAGGAATGAGGAGCAGATGTATATATTTGAACCTCATTTAAAAAACTCATTCTTTGAATAACTAAAACCTCCATAGAAGATATTTCTAATTAGGATAATTGCTGTTAAAGGACATGTCCTGTTAAATCTGAAATAGAACATTGACACCGTCTGGCAATGAATCTTTAATTAAAAATTCAACAATATATTTTAAAATTGATAAATAGAAAACAATTCCAACTAGTATAAAATTAGAATTAACAATTAGACTGTTAGAAAAACAACAATAAAATCAAAGAGAAAAAAATTTTTTTTAAATGATTTATAATTACAGTAGCAAACTGCCCCAGTTTCAGTGCTAAACTCAGGACAGTTCCAGGAAAACCAGTATGGTTGGTCATCGTATGTGATAATTCATTTATTAATCCAACATTTTCTTATTTATTCCTCAAAGAATTTTTTTTCTATCAGAATTACCTTTCATTATATAACATCCTCACTAATTCTAAATCTCAGGTTAATTCATTATGTGAAAACAAAGTGGATAAATTTTTAAGGATTATATTTCTTGATAATGGAATATCAGAGTTCACAAAAAAAGCAGTAAACACAAAATCTTAATTTTCGTGAAAAGGTTTTATTGGAGGATCTGACATTACAGAAACTCTATTCCACTTTGTATTAGATATATTTGGGGTGATTTTACCTCTTAAATAAGTCTATGTTCTCAGCTACATAAACCTAACACTCCCTTTCCTACCTAGTGTTCATTCAACCAGAATTGGGGACCTGGCTCAAAGGTCAGTGACATTTAATGTACTTTTTGGAGTGCACTGGTTTTCAAAGTAGCATTTTGATATACTTAGTAGTTTAAAAAATTAGCCTAGTCAAACTTGAAAATAGCAAAATGAAAAATAGTAAACCCTTTTAAATGATAGAAACTAATATCCAAAATGTCAGTGGATAAGAAAAGTTTCTATCTATTGCATATTCTTTTTTAAAAATCTACTTGAATATAGGATAGAAAATTATTCAATGGTGGTGAAGTAAAACATGGTGATNCTACATAAACCTAACACTCCCTTTCCTACCTAGTGTTCATTCAACCAGAATTGGGGACCTGGCTCAAAGGTCAGTGACATTTAATGTACTTTTTGGAGTGCACTGGTTTTCAAAGTAGCATTTTGGTATACTTAGTAGTTTAAAAAATTAGCCTAGTCAAACTTGAAAATAGCAAAATGAAAGATAGTAAACCCTTTTAAATGATAGAAACTAATATCCAAAATGTCAGTGGATAAGAAAAGTTTCTATCTATTGCATATTCTTTTTTTAAAATCTACTTGAATATAGGATAGAAAATTATTCAATGGTGGTGAAGTAAAACATGGTGATTTTTGGATATGCTTTGTTCCAAGGTACACCTTTCCAGCAATAAAATATATAATTAAAGTACTTAGGTCCTTTTAAGTGCTATAGCAAAATATGAAATAAAATCATTCAAGATTAGGATGATACAGGTTGTTAGTCAAAATTCAAGAGCACACGGTCTTCTCTTACAGGGACTGTCTCAGGCTGCACTGGGCCCCAATCTTAGCACAGGAAAATTTGTCCTCCACCCCATAAACTGCCGCTGAGATTGCTTACATTCAAAACAACATTCTCTATATTTCGGAGTTATATTTGTATTTCATAAGATCCACTGTTCATTTCATTAAAGTAGACATAGCCAGGAATTTTTTGAAAAACATATGTATTAAAATGTTTATATAAAGCAGTATTTAAATTTCTCCTTAGATCTATAATCATTAGTATCTGAAAAACAGAATAGCCTTGTGCTAAAAATTATGTTTGTTTCTATAGTGTCGCACCTACTTCCAAAAAAAGATAGGTAGTGACTTGACATTGTTATGACATTATATTACTTTGAATAATATTTTATAGAGAGCATTTTAAAGAGACACCATGATTTTAATTCTGGCCACAATTCGCTAAGGTAGATGTTCTTGGCCTTACCTTAAAATTGAGAAAATTGAGTAAAAACATGCAAGATCACACAGGTGGAGTGCTAAAGAGCCAGGACTACAATTCAAGCCTTCTGAGTCCAACTGTGGTGATCTCCCTTTATATTACTGCTGCCCTCATGCTGTACACAAAATACAGTCTACATATTTAGATGATAGGATGATTCAAAATGAGCATTTATCATATATATGCATATGCATATGAAAATATTCATTCTCCCTAATGAATAAATACTCAGTAGAACCATTAAAATTAAAATTTGAATTAAGTCCACATAGAATGGAGGAATAAGGGGAGAAAACAATAACTAAAATCTGGGATAAAAATGTTACTGAGAAAATTCTTGTTTAAATTACATAGTATTATCTCTATAAATGCACCTAGGACAGATTTATTGCACACCAAGAAAAACAAGATAATGTGAATCTCCTGAGCAAATATTAACTCATACTTTGGTCACTGGTATGGTGTGAATGTGTCCCTCCAAAATTCATATGTTGAAACTTAATAACCAGTATGATAGTATTAAGAAGTGGGGCCCTTAGAAGATAATTAAGTCACGAGGGTGGTGCCCTCCTGGATGGTATTAGGGACCTTATAAAAGGTTTAATAGAATAAGTTTGCTTTCTTCTGTCCTTCTGCCATGTAAGGACATAGAATAACTTCCCTTCAGAGGATGCAACAAAAAGGAACCATCTTAGAAACAGAGACATGGCCTTCACCAAACAACAAACCTGTTGGTGTCTTAAATCTTGAACATCCCAGTCTCCAGAACTGTGACAAATAAATT
>NW_007739455.1:26241-29537 GCF_000696425.1 Galeopterus variegatus | reverse complement strand
GAAACTTAATAACCAGTATGATAGTATTAAGAAGTGGGGCCCTTAGAAGATAATTAAGTCATGAGGGTGGTGCCCTCCTGGATGGTATTAGGGACCTTATAAAAGTTTTAATAGAATAAGTTTGCTTTCTTCTGTCCTTCTGCCATGTAAGGACATAGAATAACTTCCCTTCAGAGGATGCACCAAAAAGGAACCATCTTAGAAGCAGAGACATGGCCTTCACCAAACACCAAACCTGTTGGTGTCTTAAATCTTGAACATCCCAGTCTCCAGAACTGTGACAAATAAATTCCTGTTCTTTATAAATTACCCAGTTTGTGGTATTTTGTTATAGCAGCACAAAAGGACTAAGACAGAAATTGATACCAAGAAGTGGAGGGGTTTTGCTATAACAAATACCTTAAAATGTAAAAGCAATTTTGGAACTGGGTAATGAGTAGAGGCTGAAACAGTTTTAAGTGAATGTTAGAAAGAGCTTATATTGCCAGAAATTGAGCATTAAGGGTGATTCTGGTGAGGGTCCATAAGACAGAAGCTATAAGGAAAGCTTTATTCTTCCTAGAGATTACTTAAATGGTCATTAACAGAATGTTGGTAGAAATATGGACAGTGACATCTAGTCTGATGAGGTCTCAGATGGAAATGAAGAACAAGGTATTAGAAACTGGAGGAAAGGTCATCCTAGTTATAAAGTGACAAAGAATTTGGCTGAATATGTGTCCATGTCCTAGGACTTTGTGGAAGGCAGAACTTAAGAGCAATGAACCATTCGGCTGAAGAAATCTCTAAGTAGCAGTGTTCAGGATGCTGCATGGCTTTTCCTTATGCTTATAGTAAAATGTGAGAAGAGAGGAACAATTTAGAGACAAGAATTTATAATTAAAAGGGAAGCAGAACTTAAAAATTNATGGGCCCAGGTTCAGCTTGAGCTGCCACTCCAGAAGGTAAATTCTGTTGGCCTTGGTGGTGTCCACATGGTGCTAATCTTTCAGGTGTGCAGAGCACAGGAGCTGTGGAGGCATACTTCCACCTAGATTTCAGGGGATGCCAAAGAGAACCTCAGGATTCAGGCAGAGAAGTGCCACCGGGCAGGGCCTCCACAGAGAATCCTCACTAGGGCAATGCCCAGTGGAGCTGTGGGATTAGGGCCACCAAAGAGAGCCCATATAGGGAAATGCGTAGTGCAGTCATAAGACTGGGGCCACTGCAGAGTGTACCCTAAAGGGAAATTCCTAGTGGAGCTGAGGTGTAGGACCATTCGCAAGATCCCAGATGAATAGAACCACCAGTGTGCAGCACCAGCCTGAGACAGGCACAGACATGAGATTCCAACCATGAGAATTGCTGTGTGGACTTCAGGTGGGGTCCCTGCCCTCATGTGTCCAGAAGGCAGACACAGAGTCAAAGAAGAATATTCTCTAGTCTAAAGATTTAATGTTGTTTGCCTTGTTGAGTTTTGGATTACTTGCGACCAATGACCTTTTTCTTCTTTTTTCTTTCTCCATTTTGGAATGGGAATGTCCATTCTATTCCTGTTCCACCCATATATTTTGGAAGCACATAACTTGTTTGATTTCACAGGCTCACAGATGGAGAAAATTTGCCTCAGGATGAATCATACTTAGAGTCTCACCCATATGTGATCTAAATGAGACTCTAGACTTTAGACTTTTGAGTTGGTGCTAAAACAAGTTGCAAGAGAGCTCTTGGGATGGAATGAATGTATTTTGAATGTGAGAACATGAATTTTGGAAGCCTGGAGCAAAATGCTATGGTCTGAATATGTCCCTCCAAATTCATATGTTGAAACTTAATCACAAATATAATAGTATTAAGAGGTGGGGCCTTTAAGTGGTGATTAATTCATGAGGGTAGAGCCCTCATGGAATGGATTAGGGCCATTAAAGAGAGGCTTGAGAGAGTGAGTTTGCTCTGTTTTGCCCTTCTGCCATGTGAGGACATAGTGTTCCTCCCGTCTGGAGGATGGATACAAAGTGCCATCTTGGAAGCAGAGAGCAGCCCTCAGCAGACACCAAATCTGTTGGTGCCTTGATCTTGGACATCCCAGCCTCCAGAACTGTGACAAATACATCCCTTTTCTTTATAAATTATCCAGTTTGTTACATTTTGTTATAGCATCACAAATGGACTAAGACAGGCACTGATTAAAGCAACATCACTCACTTAATCTTCATGTATCAGCAGCTTGAAAGCTCAGATACAAAAGTGTTGTTGAATTCTAGCAACTGTACAGAATTTCACATAACAAATTTTATATACCACCCTTTCTTCTAGCCTTGTCTTTTCTACTGTTCTTTTATTTTTATAATCCCATTTTATCTGTGTATGTTTGGAAATCTTGTATGTTATATATGTTTTGCTTTTTTTAAAATTCTACTGAATCCTTTTCTCAAATGAGACAGTGACTAACTGGAGGCAATTTTACACACACACACACACACACACACACACACACACACACACACACATACATACCACCATCCATGGGACATGTGGCATTGTCTGGAGATATTTTTCATTGTCACAAATGGAGAGGGAAAACCTGTGCTAAATAAAACAAACATACTCCAAACCTATAATAAATGTTATGATTGTTGAAAGACTGAATTATAATCATTTCTGATATGTCTGGGTAATAGTAAATAGGAATTTAAGTTGCAAAAAAAATAAATAAATATAGATTGCTGAAAAGAGACCCAGTTGCTGCAAGGGTGCTATTTTCCATAATGCCTATAATGTTAAGACAAGCTATTTAATATATATGTTTTTCACACACACACACACACACACTGCCTTGTACATGATAAGTATGTGATAAATACTTGATGATGGACTAACTGACTGAATAAATGATTAACAAAGACAAAAAAAGTCATCTAGGATCCATGACGTAGACCTAGACATGGTAACTGGAAGGATTTACATTTACTGAAATAGCAGCCTTTTTAAAAATATATAATATGTCTAGCTGGAATCAGAGGAAAATAGCTGAGAGAACATATTGTTAGAGATAATGAGAAATCTTGTGTTCAATGGAAAAAGGCAACACACAAGTATGGATATCAAAAATCCAGCCAAAGGAAGCAAAAAACTGCTATAGAAAGCAGGTCGTTTGGAGAGAAAAGAAATGTGAAACAGATTCGAAAATATATATGGGTCAAAATAACAACAACATAAAAAAAAAAAAAACCCCTGAAAAAATTCAATAGATTGTCCAAAAAGGCAAAACAAGATTATATTAAAAATGTAAGCCTTCAGGACAATAAAGAGAAATA
>NW_007739455.1:23533-25483 GCF_000696425.1 Galeopterus variegatus | reverse complement strand
AAAAAACCCCTGAAAAAATTCAATAAATTTTCCAAAAAGGCAAAACAAGATTATATTAAAAATGTAAGCCTTCAGGACAATAAAGAGAAATACATAATATATATATTTTTTAGAGTCTAAAAAGTGAGCAATTTAATTTGATCCATGCTAAACCTAAACAGTAAACACTGTCAAGGAAAAATAGGTATAAAAAAATAGAGATAGTGTCATATGCACAACTAAGTCTAAAGGCAATTAAGTCATTTAGAAATTCATTTGGAAAAAGGTTGTTGTGTGCACTGTTCTTTATATATACCTACAATGGACTGAAAGCATTGTAATTGAGTTGATCTTTTCAATACAGGTGGTAGGTTTTTCAATGACACACTCACTCATTCCCATTCAGTCCCCCTTGGAACCAATTTGCAGTGCACTGACAGAAATCACCCGGTGTCTCCAGGTCAAGAGGGTGAACACTCCCCTTACACAATTATGCATTTACCCATTTGGCAACATCTAGAAGCTAGCAAATACCTTCTTCCCAATAGAACATCTGACTCCACCCTAATTCATTAAAATTCACTTCTAGAATTTACACCTTACACTGCTTTGGCCTTTCTGGTTCCCAGCTCTGATTGAGAGTTTTCAGGTCCAGCAAGTAGAAGCAACACCCGAAGCAAGTAGAAGCGAGGGTGCAGGACCAGGACAGAGAGTTGCTTTCAGGATGTGAGTTTGTATCAGCAGTTTGGAACAGGATAAATTGAAAACAGTTAGCAAAATCATAAGATGGGAAACTATCAGAGGAATCACAAGACCATAGTGAGCTTTTCATATGATACTTTTGAGTAATCCACACAATGTACCATACGAAAATCTCACTGTGTATGTAACGTATCATATGAAAAGCTCATATCATCTATACAATGTACCATATGAAAAGCTCACTATGGTCTCGTGACTACTCTTTTTACTTTTCAAAAGCTGGGTTAACTGAAAGATTTTTTATTTCTGTATACTTGGCAACCTGAGTTTACTTATGTTCATCCTCTTATTGAACGTTTGTTTTTAAAGATACATCCCTATAATTCAGGATGATTTATTGACAATCTGTAATATACCTCTGAGCACCTCAGAATATTTTTAATATGGCAAACTTTTGCCTAATCTCGAACATCTGACTAATTAGCCAGTCACCATTTCCCCAAATTTCCAGGCACACAGTTAGTCTATATTTTCTAGTCTCTCTTGCAATTAGGTATTGCCACAGGATTGAGTTTGGAGCAGTGGAATTGAGTGGAAGTGATATGTGGAATTGCAAAACTTCTTGGGCAATTGTCCATGTCTTCTCTCACTAATGGATGGCTAAAGATGGGATGATGAAAACTGAAAGCTGCAAGGAATCTGGTTTCATGGGCTGCCTCATGCATGTTTGACAAACGTTTTCTGTAAAGGGCCAAATAGTATATATTTTAGTCTTTACAAGCCATACAGTCTCTATTGTGACTATTCACCTCTGCCATTATAACTTAAAAGCTGCCATAAACAACAAATAAACCAACATTATGGCTGTGTTCCAATAAAACCTTACTTTAAAAATCTGGGTGCCAGGCTAGATTTGTCTCACAGGACACAGTTTTTCAACTCCTCCCCTGTCTATGTGGGCCCATTAAAGGAATGAATAAATTCCCACTATGTTAAACCACTGAGACCTAGGGCTTACCTGTTATGTAAGTTAGGATTACCTTAACTAGTACATTGTCATTTTGGTTGTATATAAAATTTGCTCTAACACATTTTATTATGAAAAATTGTGAACATGCTCCCTCAGGTTTCCAGAGTTTTATAAAAGAGTCCTTGACAAAATCAAAATATGGCAAAAAGAAGAGATGTCCCATTGTTTTAATTTGTTTTTGTTTTATGGAGACTACATCATGTTTTTTTTTTTTTTTTTTTTTTACATCCTTTTTCTTT
>NW_007739455.1:14365-23023 GCF_000696425.1 Galeopterus variegatus | reverse complement strand
TTTTTTTTTTTTTTTTTTTTTTTTACATCACTTCTCATCTGGTGACTTTTTCCAGGCAAAATTGCAACACTTTTTAACAAATCATTCCATGATTTGCAGTGGGGAGGTCCTGCCATGTCACCAATTAATGAACTCTCCCACAGATATTGAATTTATCTTTTGGTCCCAGTGAATAGTAATCCAAAGAAAAATACTTTTTTGAGCAAAAATGGAGCTACAAGGGGAGTAGGGGAGGAAGAATATCAATGTAAGATGTGTCAGATTAATTCAGCACTCCTGGAAAGAATCCATGATTTTCTTTGATTTTTTTCCATGATTACTTAACTCAGTGTTAACAAAAAGAATAAAAAATAACATTGATTTTGACTATTATTTATACATTGTTGTGAGGGAAAGACAGGTAGGGAGATCTAGTAAGGACAAAGAAGTCATCTAGACCTAGGTTGGAATTCTGCTTCAACCCAGCATCTCTCAGAGCTTAGTTTCTACATCTGTTTAATCGAATAATAATAAATTCAGTATGGCATCCAGCATGTGGTAGGTACTCAAAAAGTGTTGGTAATCATCATTAGTTTTAACTGCAACTTGCTGCTGAGTTCACAAATTATCATTTCCAACTAAACTGCACCTTTTTGTGTGAAGAAAATGTATTTATCCTTCAAGACAGAATTTTAAGCACTGTCGATCATTAATAAATTAATCTAAACATCTATGTTTATTAATGATAACATCTATTAATGATCAACAATTCATAAAATTCTGTAAACATCTATAGCTTCTTTAACTAGATTCTTTCTTCTTGTTTTGCTCTTGAGGTTGGTACTTTAGTCAAAATTTTGCTCCCAAACGCTTTTTTTCTCCTTTGTATTTTCGAACTTTTCCCTCTTTGTGGGATTTTCCATATTTTATTTCATTGTCATCTTGCTAAAATATAGACTTAATCATGTCACTTTGATAATTCAGCATCCTTCTCCAGTCCTGTACAGAATAAGTCTAAACTCCTCCCTGTGGCATTTAATGCCCATCTTCCCACTGCCTTAAATCAACCTCATCCCTCTTGCTTGCATCCTACATCCTAGGGTTGGTAAATAATCCATAGTTTTATAACACTGCACAGAATTTCATACCTTGGTAGATGCTATTCTATCTGAGACATTCTTTTTTTTCCATTTTTACTTGACTAAATCAAATTCATATTTTAAGACATGGTTGAAATGTTATTTTTCCATATATGTAGAATTAATCACTGCCTCCTCTGTTCTATAACCAATCCTTAATATTATTAATTTTTATTAAGCTATTAGATACTTTTATAATATTATAGTACTAATATGCAATAAATGTGAGTAATAAACCATTAACTATGTTCTAGGCACTCTGTAGACATAGAGTTTGATTGCAACATCTCATTTAATCTTCACAAGCATATAAGCTACTTTATATTATTGTCCTTTTTTTACAGATGAAGAAACTGAGACTTAAGCATTAATTGACTTGCCAAGGTCACTTTGTTAGTAAATATTGAAGCATCCCAAATAAAACATTGTGGTCAGCAGATGTTAGATGCTACAAACAGGATGAAGAGAAGAGATAAAGTATTAACCAAGGAGCGATGTCTTTTGAGAAACCATCAGTAACCTCTACCATAACAGCATAGAAGTCAGAAATCAAGAACAGTAAAACAAATGCAAATCTTGGCATAGTGGCAAAAAATCATAAACTACTCTTTCAAGAAACATGTTTGCAAAGTAGGAAATATGGAGTGATTGCCTGAAGTAGTGAAGGAAATTATTATTATTACTATTATTTAAAACAGTAGAGACCTAAGCATTATTGGAAGCTGCTTCTAAAGCAGCATTTCTCAGCTGGGTTTGATTTTGCCTTCCTCTCGGATATATTTCAAATATCTGAAGTCACTTTTGCTTGTCACAACTGAAGGATTCCACTGGTATGTACTGAATAGAGGCAAGGATATTCTAAATATTATACAATGCTCAAAACAGCCCCACCCCTACCTCCTACCCCTACATTTAGAATTATCAGGTCTAAATGTCACTGTGCCAAGGCAGAAGAATTCTGGTTCAAAGGATCCACTGGAAAGGAAAACATTGAAAATAAGAGAAATCAGTTCAACTGGTGGGTCAAAATCAGGAACAAGGAGAAAGGGAGTATATAATAAAAATGTTACTGTTAGAAAAGTTTTATCAGGAACTATTTTCCTCATTTTATTTAATTTTTTACATATACAGAAATTGAAGTTCAGAAAGCTTAAATGATTTATCCTTTTAGGATCTAACAGAAGTTTATTTCAAATCTTTCAGTTCCTAGTATGATGTTCTTTTAATTATGTCACCCAGTACTTCAAAATTGGTTATGGGTAATTGTTGGTAATGTGATAGCATAAATACCAACGATATCACAATTATTTTGCTTAAAAATTAATGACATACCTATCAATTTTATGTTCTCAAGTGCCCTTTTTTATTAAAGGAAAGAAATATAGATATAATGCTGTAAAGAAAGAAACTAAGAAAAATGTGTTCTGCAAAATGGCATCAAATAAGAGTATACATACAATATTGACACTTACGAAGAACAATAATCTCAAAAAATTGTTTGAGATTTTCAATAACATTTAATAACATGTAATAGACATCAAAATTTCCAATAACTCTGTAGTTTAAAGCATGAGATATAAATCTTTAAACACTTTATAACACACAAACTAATATGCAGTATCAGTATCAGATTGCCTCATTTATAACAGTTGTTACTGAAGGGCAATAAATGTATGATAATAAAAAGCTGAGCCTCTTCCAGTAGAGAAAATGTTAAAATTCAAGCATCGTTACAATATTTACATACCACAAAGGCAAAGTCAATTAAAATGACCATAACAGTTTAATTGTGAAACCTCCAGAAAGAACTATAGCTAGAAAAAGAATAATCATGTTTCTTTAAATACAAATAACTAAATGTGCAAGCACAGCAGAAACAGGCAAGGAAAGCAGAATCATCTAGGGACCTGAGAGCTGACCTACACATCTGTAGGCTTGGCCCGTTCTGGAAATGCTACCATGTGCACAAGTCAACGGGAGCATTGACAGTCCTCAGCAATCAGGCAACTTCTCCAGGAAGGAAACAGCTGGAGCACAGAGCCAACAATCTACTCTACTAGCGTCTGCTGCTAATATTTCTATCACAGGGTTCCTTTTATTTATTTCTATTGTTCAAACAATTCTGTAGAGACCAAGTGTCAATGTAATTGTCTTCTCCTGGTAATTCTCAGCACTTAGACACAACCAGTGATTCATTTACAATTCACTAGCAATGCTAATTTAATATTTAAAACAAACCCTACTATTCTATACAGAATTCAAGTCTATCAATAGCCCTCCTTCCCCGACCCCACCTCAGCAGAAGTCTTTATTGTTCACAGTTTAGCTTATTTGTTAAGGGTAATGTCTTCTGTAACCACACTGCCTTAGTTTGAACCCCTACTCTACCACACTCTAGCATTGATATGCTGGCTAGTAATTTAACTTCTGTAAGACTGTTTCTTCAGCTGTAAAATGGGAATGATAATAATGTCTGTATCATAAGACCATTGTGAGGGCTGAACAGGATACTCCATTAAGTGCTTGGCACAGTATCTGGCATATAGCACGCCTCTACACACATTAGTTAATATTAGACGCTTTCTGCAATGATTTATCCTTAATATCATTGCCATTATAATTGCATCTCATTCTTACATAAGAACCTCCCCCACTGTCTACCTAATGAAGTCTGTGTCCATCGATAATCTGATCCAAACCTGTTGCTTTCCATAAATAGTCTGCACAGTTATAATGGTTTACTCCCTGGGCATGCTATGCAACCCTTTCCTCAATAGAATGCTTGCTCTCTCTAAAATCTTACTCCTATCTACCCATTAAATCCCAACTCAAAAGTATTTTCTGAATGCTCCGAATAGTCTGCACAGTTATAATGGTTTACTCCCTGGGCATGCTATGCAACCCTTTCCTCAATACAATGCTTGCTCTCTCTAAAATCTTACTCCTATCTACCCATTAAATCCCAACTCAAAAGTATTTTCTGAATGCTCCATCCAAATATGATTTCTCTCAAATTCTATAAAAGAATTGCCATTACTAGTAATATGATTCATACAATATATTTGCTGTATTGCTGTTTCTGTTTATTTTAAAAAGTCAATTTAACTAACGCTTCTGAGTATCTTCTGTTTTCTAAGCATTACTGCTGGCCCTAAGTGAACACAATTGTAAGAAATAATCCCTCCCCTGACTGCCCTAACAACTAGTAAAGTGAGTAGGAAAATTAAATGAACATCCATACTACCCATGGCCACAAATGTCACTACTATTTGGAGAAATTTCTTTAGATCTCCCCAACTGAATATAAATTCTTCCTTGCTTAACCTCCACAGAAACTTGTTTATACTTCTCTTTGGCTTTTGAAATGAGTCTTAAACTCATTTCAAAAGGAGTAATTTCTTTGACTTTTGAAGTGAGTTCCAAAGAGTGGGTGAGATTTGGAGGATGGGATAAACCTAGAAACATTACTGCAGTTATATAATGATGAGAGAATATAAAGTTATATGGAGAAAAATAAAAGGCTTTATAAGGACAAATCTGGATTTAAATTCCAGATTTTGGTACTAGTTAACTGTCTGATCTTGTCTGATCTTATGTCTGATCTCTCTAAGCCTCAGTTTATTTCTCTGTAAATGTGGATAATAATACCTTCTTTGAAATGTTATAAGAATAAGATGAGAAATTTCCTATAAAGTACAGGGTAGGTACTAAAAAAAATAAATGATTGCTTTTTATAATAATGTGAAAAAAGAATCTTGAGTTTGCACAGAATCCACTAGGGAATGGATGTAGATCCAAGACCAGAAACAAGTTGGAAATGAGAGTGGACATAAAAGAGAGGTGGCTGGGGATTGATAAGAAAAGCTAAGGAGGAGTTCTCAGTGGTATAGATGGCCAAGGGATGTTTATGAACAGAGACGTCTAATGCATAAATGTATGTTGCTTGCTGAGATGTGACAACAGAACTCTCCTTAACCTTAACCTCCAGAATCTTAAGTACAGGTTCCAAGGCTAAGGGACTCTTTCTCATTTGGGTGAATGCCCAGAAAGAATGGAAAAACAAATACATATGAGGAGAGAGATTAGAAAGTTCAAGGTAAGTAAGACATCAGAACAAGATATGACTGAGGAAAATATAAGCCTTTGGAATACTGTGGTAGATTTTCCAACTGTATGTGATGTGGAGTCTATAACTAGTATTACTTATTTGTTAAAGGACTGTGGGACTAAGCAGGCTGAAGAACTTGGGACACTCAGGATGAAGGTATCTGGGATACAATAGCCAGACATAGCTAGGATAGAAGAGGGGGTGACAAAAATTGGGAGACCGAATGAAGAAATTATAAGACATGAAAAGTAACTAATGTCTCTTTGATTAAGCAGAGTGGCAAATGTGTTGTATGGATGATGGTGGAGAGACACAGGAGGAGAGAATACCTATTTGAAACTACTGAAATAATTGATAGAAAGCTTAACGAGGGCCAATGGATCGGGGGTGGGGAGGGTTGGTGTGCAGAAGGGGACAAATCCATGCTATAATACAGAAATCTCCAATTTCTGGCAAGTAATGGAATGTGGGATGGCAATGCATATCACTGGAATGATGGCATTTCACTAATCAAAAATGAGAACAGAACAAGAGAGTGCTGGATGGAAGAAACTTTCCTGACATTGTCATATGTAGGTTTGTTCTCTCAAACAAGACTGTAAGACTGTTTGGTGCAAGGACTAGAGGAATACTATACTTAAATGTTTGTTAATGACAGTCATCTATTATGGGTACTTTCTATGTTCTCTTTCTCCTTAGAAATAGAACCCATAATTTTTACTGGGCATGTGGCTGCTTAGCTTAAACACTACATTTTCTAGTCTCCACTGCAGCTAGGTAAAGCCTTGGAACTATAAATAGGCCAATGAAATGTAGAAGAACCCTTAATGAAACAGGCTGCATCTTTTCAATTGAGTGGAGCTCAGTTATCCACTTTGGACTGTGAGGTGGGAGCCACAAATGGATGGTGGTGGGTGAAACAGAGACAGCCTAGTTCCCTGACAACTTCATGAAGTCACCCTATCAGCCATGGACTGCTTACCTCCAGAATGTCTTTACATGAAACAGAAATAAACTCCTATCTCCTTTTTGCTAGTGTTATTTTGAGATTTCTACTATCAGCAGCCAAGTCTAATTCTCTCTAATAATAGAGATCATTTTTGCTATTTTCTTCAGTTCAGTTCTTTATTCAAAAGTTGAAAATAAATCTCTAAATATACTTCTTTTTAACATTTAGAAATATTCTCAAATGCTGACCAGGCATTCTTTACATTTGTTTGAAAAAGTTTTTAATCTGATAAGTGGCATGGTAAGAACATTCCTATAAATACAACTTTGCTTGCCACAGAGTCTTAGTGGAATATCAGATGTTTGATTAATATGTTTGCTAACCAAAGAGATCAACCACAATTCTATTGAAAACAGTACTTACGATGGTCAAGTTTTAGGCCAAGGCCATTTAGCAAAGTGGAAGTTTGACTAAACCTGCACAGACAATAGCCACAGTCAGCAGTGAAAATGGGTCTATCTATCCTTTCCATTGAATCCAGACAAGTCATTGTGGGTACGCAGAATATCAGAACAGAATTGTATGACACTTGTTTTTAATTATTTTCAGAAAATTAAATATTTTAAGTCCTATGCTGATAATTTACACTTCCCTACTTTTATTCTGAATTGCTCACATTGGACTGAGAACTATAAACCTAGAGTAAAACATTTTCTTTTAACTGATTTTTCTCACTTAGACAATGCTTTGTTAGACATAGAACTTTAAAAATTATCCATTTCAAGCCTTTTGTTTTGTAGATGAAATGATCCAAAGAGATTAACAGAATTAATGTTTTTATTTATTCATTCAATTACTATTTAATTCTTATTATGCATAAAGCATTGTGGAGAATGACTGGAGCGTAGAATAAACTATAGGCCCTGCCTCCTATGTATTTCCAATTTAGTGATAAAAAGAATTTATCCTTACGATTAAAATATGCAATAATACATGAAGGTGCTATAAGTATTTCTACAGACAAAGAATCACAACAGAGGAAAGGAGAGAAAGGGGTAGCTAGCAAATATTACATGAAGAAAGCATTTGGTCTGAAGCTTAAAGAATCTGAACAGGTGAAAATAATGGAATGGGCATGTCAAAGTGTGGCTATCTCTTTCACTTGTAGAGTTGATTTATATACGAAGTTTGTTTTTCTTAAATTATTTTTAATTTACATTTGGGTAGAAATGTAAAATGAAACATTTCCTAAGAAACCAGAGGTGAGAAAGGAGATTTTGGAAAGCTTGACATGACAGTTAATGCTCCATTAATATGTAATGCTTAGCAAGGTACAAATGAATACCCATGAAGTCTACCAGCTGTAGGATCATGGTAGCACCCTGCATCTAGAGAAAATTGCAGTGCGCCTTAGAAACCAAGAGCTATGAGCTACTACTCACAAAAAACCATAAATTAAATGACTGAAAAAGATGTCAGTAATAAGTAAAACAGTAGGGTTTCAATTTACAAGTGAAAATCCAGACAGATGTGCAATATAAAGGAAAATAATATTTCATTTTTCTCCACATTGCAATGAATTAAGCAGTCTAAGATACAAATATTCAGACAGAAATTGTTTAAAATGCAAGTGACATTTAGAGAAAAGTGATGGTGTCTATAGGGATTATCACAAATAAATCTCCTTTCTTTTACATTGTAAGATAAATAAAAATATGTCCTCTTTCTCACATTAGTGATTGGTTATGGTTATCATTGACAGAGGGATATCTAGGACTAACTAGGCACCTCATCAACAAGTAGTACCAAGTGATTATAATGTATGCATATTCAGAGAATTTTGTTTATTACCTTTACAGCTATAAACTAAAAACACTGATTTTACATAAGCTAGATATTCAGCTTTTCAGCTATTCTAACTCTTACTTTCTTACACTGGTATTCTTCTATAGCTCCCATTTCACAACATGCTTTATAGTACACTGAAAAGGAAACTTGCATTTTAGCTATATAAGTCTTCAGGTCACCTTCAGCCACTAACCTTGGTGTCTTCTTTCTCCTTGGCTTTTCCTTGGAGGGGTTTCTTCTCTCCAAATTCACAAGTTGATTTTAATGTGAGCTGACAAGAAAGCATTGAGTTTTCTGTTTCAGCAAGTTCCAAAAGTCTTGAAGAATAGTGCTGTGACCCAGTAGTGCCAAGATTTGGTATCGGAAGAGCAGTATGAACAGGCTTTGACCCAACAGCTGGCTGCCTCAGTTTTGAGGCAACCCCAAGTACAGGCATGGCTTCTATAAAAGTATCTCCTTGCTGCCAAAGAAAATGCTTCTAACCTCAGTCTAGTAGACTCCAACTTTAGTTTTTCCAGAACAAATACTTTAAACAAAACTAGCAGTCATCCTGATTTCTTTTCTTTTCTTTTCTTTTTTTTTAACTAATAACATAACTTTCAGGAAGAGGCAAAGCTCCCCTTCATCTTTAGTTA
>NW_007739455.1:11873-13684 GCF_000696425.1 Galeopterus variegatus | reverse complement strand
AGTAGACTCCAACTTTAGTTTTTCCAGAACAAATACTTTAAACAAAACTAGCAGTCATCCTGATTTCTTTTCTTTTCTTTTCTTTTTTTTTAACTAATAACATAACTTTCAGGAAGAGGCAAAGCTCCCCTTCATCTTTAGTTAAGTATCTCTTTCTTGCTGGCTGGGATTCTCATATTCTCACTCTCTCTCTCCACTCCCCCCCTCCCCAACCCCCTTTCTCTTTCTGTTCAGTGAGTCAGTGTTTATGTAATACTAAATACTCCTTTGGGGAGTAAACTCTTCATGAAGGTAACTGCTGCAAAGCTCCTTTTCTAGGATCTAAGAGCTAGTTTTGCTTTTTCTTCTCACGACAGCAGAGTCTGAGCTTTGAGAGTGAAAAAGAGGAGGAAAACAAACGGAAAAGCCCTTCAGTCCAACTGTCAAAGCAGCCAAGAGACTACAATAGTGGAAAGACAGGAGTTCCTGACTTCAGAACTAACCAGCTGCATTCGCTTTTTAAAGAAAATTGTGTTTCCCCCAGCTCAAAAAAAAAAAAAAGAATGTGTTAATCGCCAAAACAAACAGCTGTTGGAAGAACTTTTAGCCCGGAAATAATCTCAGCAATAAAGCTGTTTGTCTGATTTCCAGCTATTTTTCACTACTGACAGCCATGAGCCACGGTGTTCATTCTGTTTCATCCACTGAAATCAGTTAAATTCATGCAATTGTGTGACTAGCGAAAGTGGCAAAATCATTCAGCATCCCATGACTGCCTAGGTTATGACAGTACACACAGGGAGAAGGGCACTGAGTATTTAGTAATCGCTGTTTGTAAACTTAAATGATGATGATGATAATGATGAAAGTATTCAGAGTTAATACTTAACATGGAATATGCCACAAAGCAGTTACTGGACTAAGCACTTTATGCATCCTCACATTTGATCACTGGAATGATTCAAAGTACAGACACATTTTTCCCCCTCCTGTTTACAGAAAGGATAACAATGACTTTCATAAATTGAATAATTTGGCCAAAATCATCAAGCTAGAAAGTGGAGGAGACTGTACTATGTTAACTTTAGAAACTATCTTTTAAAATAATTTAAAATAATATTGTCATTTAAGCTTAAGTTCAACTTAAAATTCTAAGCCTCTAAAAAGTGTCCAAACATTGTCACTGAGTAATGACAATGAACAATGCTGCTTCTATTTATAAAATTATTTTATTAAAATCATATTATGTTCCATTTCTGGCAAAAGCACGTCAGGAACTATAACAAAAGCAAGGAGTAAATTTTTAACAAAACGTCTAACGTACTATGCATTATTGTTCTAAAAGTAATTGCACTGAGATATTGGATATAGAGAGAAATTTACTCATCTTTTATTAAAAATCATATTTATGTCACAGTGGTGAGATAAGTAGAAATTTCCTATCTAATAACAGGCATATGATTTAATCTGTCACGTTTCTGTTGAAGAATTGTGTAAGACTGACTTACTACCATTTTTCCCTTTATTTTAAAAATCTGTGTTATATTCACCAAATATTCTAAGAATCAGTAATAATGCAATAAAAGTTCCTAGAAAAATGAGTGGACACTTAGTATACACTAAATAAATGCTGGCAATTATCAGAATTACAACCATTATTATAGAAAATGTCACTCTATGTTGGAAGAAATGTACTTTTAGTTAAGATGGAGTAATTTATAGATGAAAGAGCCAATAAGTAAAGTAAAATGTACATGTTTTTGCTGATGCAGCATAGAACAAAGTGAAATGCAAGTTAGAAATCTGGCAGATTTTTGGGCCGAGCCCGTGGC
>NW_007739455.1:8885-11583 GCF_000696425.1 Galeopterus variegatus | reverse complement strand
CAGTGAGCGGGAACCGGTCTGTATGTGGGATCCGAACCCTCGGCGGGAGCGCCGCCGCGCTCCCAAGCGACGCACTGCTACAGTGCGCCACCGGGCCGGCCCTGGCAGATTTTTTAAAAAGTAACCCAAGTGGGATTTATACAAATGGATAATAAGAAACAAACACAACACTAGTGTTGTTAAAGAAATAAAATGATCTGTCTGAGGATGTAAGTGACTATGTAATTTACAAACCATTCAACACACTATAACTTCCAGAGAGCATAAGATATTGCAGAGCTTGAGATGTTCATGTTCCTAAAATGAGGTATAAGTTATGACAAGATATATGTACCCTGTAATCCTCACACTGCAAACAAAATGGCAGCTAAAACAATAGGACTTGTGGGAGAAAGAAATTCTCAGACAAACATTCAAAACATATGCAACTTTGGGAGTAGATCGCTAGCAAAAATAATATTGGTACCTCAGAAGATAATTTGGACCACCCAAGGAAGCAGCTATCCTAGAATTAAAAAAATAATAATAATAATTGAGTAGAAATGCTGGCAACACTTTAGTTGGAACTAGTGGAAAAAATCCAGTTGAAAGGCAAATTCTGAGCCAATGGGCTTGCCATTGAAATGGGCATCGGGTCAGTGCAACCTGCAAGTATTTAAGAGCTTCTCAAGGTCAGGAGTGTGCCCCTTTGTTGAGGGAGCCCCCAGATACAGGCACTTATTTACTTATTTGTTTTTAATTTTCTTAAAACTGAGCCCAAAGGGCTCCTTTTGACTATATAGAAAGGTTCTTTACACACCTAAGGTTATAAGTCTGTTCTGACTATTCTGCCCCCCTTGGCCTAGAATAAATCATCACTTATAAAGCTATACAGCTTTTACATTACACCAATCTAATTGTCCTATTTACCAATTGCAAATTAGCTAATTGATATTTTAGAAGTGTATGCTGAAGCAGAAAACAGTGTAATTCCTGGAATAATCAAATTTCTTAGAAAAGTGTTTATATGTCGTAAGATGTGTTTCACTTTGAAATCCTTTTGCCTATTAGACAATGTCATTTCACTATAACTGAAATGTATGATTGATAATAATAGCCACTGTATCCTAATTCTGGGCAATAACATCCACCACCAAGAACAACAAAAACAAATGAGCTCATTATAGAAGATTTACTACAGAAGATTTACTCCTGTGCCAGGAGCTGTTCTCTTATATCATCCTAAAAGAACATCACCATTTTGAGGACTAGGACTCAAAGACACTGAGAATTAACTAACTTAAGGTCACAGTTATTGTATAATATCCTGTGAAATTCAAAAAGGGTTTTCCCAAACTGAGTTCAACAAACCACCACCTGAAATGCTTGATAAAAATATAGATTATTGGATTCATCCCAAACCCGCTGAGTAAGAATCATGAGGGAGAGAGAGAGAAAGGTCTGGGAATCATATTTAAATAAATTCTCCTACACCCTAGAATTCAAGATCTATAATTTATAGGATTTGTAGTTTGATAGTTCAGGGAATGGGCTCTAAAGTTGATCTGTCTGTAATCTAATCCCTGCTTCCTTACTTACAAGCAGTATGAATTTGGAAGTTGCTGTACCTCAATTTTATCATCTACAAAATGGGAAAAAATAATTGTACTTCCTTCACAGGAGTGCTGTGAGAATTAAAAGAAATAAATGTATGAAGTTGTTAGAGCAGTATGCCACATAGTAAATGCTTAATAAATGTGAGCTATTAAAGTCACAGGAAATATTAGAGTCTTGAGAATTAGAGAGGTAAGTCAAGAGTCATAATATGACCAGGATCATAAGGGTTAACAGGACCTAACTCAAGGAAAAAATTTTGAAAATTAAAATGAGATAAATTACTTGTCATTTTTTCTCATCAAATCTAACAGGAAAAGTGGCAGTGATTCCTGAAATATCTTCTAAAGCCAAGTTAGAGTTTTAGGCAATGAGAGATTTCCAAACTGGCTAAATTTTAATATCGGTGATTTTTAAGATAGATAATATAATTTCATAAAATGACAATTTGCTAACCACTATTTATTCATAAGGAAGAAAATGAGAGTGAAAAAGTAACCAACTGTCAAACAACATAAAATCATGCTTGCTAAAAGACAAAATAAGACTGGTTAGTGAACTCTGGTGTTTGCTAAAATAAAGATCGGAGATTCACATTCCTATTTATAATAGCGTGATTAAAATAAAATTTACACATAATAAAATTCAACAATTCTAAGGAAATCATTCATGGGACGAGCACCATTATCAAGATGTAGAAAATGTCCTTCATCTTAAAAAGTCCTGTCATATCCCAGTGCAGTTAATGTGCACTCCCAACACAGGCAATGACTAAAATGCTTTCTTGACCTTAGTTTTGACTTTTCTATAAATTGATATAACTGAAATTACACAGTACAGATATAAAAATATCTATCTTTTTTCACTTAGCTTATTGCTTTTGAGATTTATCTATGTTTACATGTATCAGTAGTTCTTTCTTTTGTATGGCTTAAAAATATTCCATTGTATGGATAAGGTACAATTTGTTTATGCATTCATCAGGTGAAGGATTTGTTTTCAGTTTTGGAATATTAGGAATAAAGCTCTATAAATATTTGCATATGTCTTGTGTTGATATTTATTTTCTTTTCTCATTAATAAACAACTAAAAGGGGGTTTCTGG
>NW_007739455.1:0-8275 GCF_000696425.1 Galeopterus variegatus | reverse complement strand
TATCATCTTGGTGAAATATTTGTTCAAAACTTTTGACTATTTTGTTTGTCTTATTATTTTTAACAATTGGATATAGGCCTTAATTTAGATATACGTTTTGAAAATATTTTCTACTACTATGCAGCTTGCCTTTTGTTAGGAAACAATTCTCCACATATCTCTCACATTTTGCAGTCTTCTGAGCACAGCCACAAATGTCCCTTTATGCTAAACTGCCGGCTCAATGATTTTGAATAGCAAATAGCCTTGGAAGATAGAGATGGTGTTTCTTGCTGGAGCAAAGTGTAGGTTTACTTATTGTCCGTTATAATAAATGTGAAAAAATGGTGATGTAAGTTTGCTTGCAACTAATTATAAAAGATTTCTGTTCCCTAAGCTCAAAGTTCCTTTACTGCAACTCAGCTCACTGTATGTACAGGCATCACCTGGTGCTTATCACATTGTCTTGTACAAATTGGGGCTTGGGAAACCAGCACAAGAAAACGATGATATACTAGCTACTGTTATTCTTCTGAATAATATGCCATCATAGGTATCTAAATAGAGGAGTATAATGTCCTCTGTCAGAATCCATGAGTATGTGCCAAGTTAACTTGTTCACTTACAAGCAGGGTAGAGTCTCAGACTCCTCAATTCTTGGCACCATTCTGTTGTCTTAACATTGTCTTTTAACAATATTATCGGTTTTGCTTTGTGTATTTTAAAGCTTTATCATTGGTGTCATACACATTTACTATTACTATTGAGGGATTACTATTCCTTGAATGAATTGACTCTTTTAACATAGATAATAAAATGTCCTTTATTATACTTATTAATATTCCTTATTTGAAAGTCTGCTTTGTGTAATATTTTGATATTTCTTTTGTCATAACTTGGTATTATTTTTCCATCTTTATACTTTTATCTGTATCTTTATAAAATAGATTTCCTGTCAGTGACACATATTTTATCTTGTTGTTTTGTTTTTGCTCTAGGGATTGATATATAAACCATTAGCTTATTACAGTATACCTTCAAATCATGTTACATATAATGTAAAATCTCACAATATTTATTTTCATGTTCCTCTTCACATGCTTGTACTATTGTTGTCATACATTTTCTTCTACATATATTAAAGTGGCATATTATTATTATTTTGTTCTACTGTCAATTATCCTTTGAAAAGAAATAAAAATGAACTTTATATGTATCCACATAATGTCCATATCAGCTCCTCTTCATTCCTTTGTGTAGATGCAGATTTATTATTTTGTTCTACTGTCAATTATCCTTTAAAAAGAAATAAAAATGAACTCTATATGTATCCACATAATGTCCATATCAGCTCCTCTTCATTCCTTTGTGTAGATGCAGATTTCTCTATCTGGTATCATTTTTCCTCTCCCCAAACAACTTCCTACATCATTTCTTTTAATGCGGATTTTCTGGAGATTAAATGGCTCAGCTTTTATTTGGCTTAAAAAGACTTCATTTTGCCTCTACTTTTGAACGGAATTTTTTCTGGGTTTAGAATTCTAAGGAGACATAGTTGTGGTTAAGAAGGTTAAAAAGAAAAGAAATACCTTTGTGCATAAAAGCATCTTGTGTACTGAATTTTTGTCCTAGAGCAAAATGACTGGTTGTTTAGGAAAGAGGAAGTATAGGACAAAATAAAAAAATCTAAAACATGCCATCAAATGCCTGAGTAAGTCGAAATAATGTTATGTGAAAAGTAAATTTATGGGAGAATTTTGTGTGTGATTAAGTTCACTGTGATTTAAAGGGAATTAGTTAAGTCTTTCTAAAGATTGAACTTTGAGATTAAAAAGACACTGATACAGAACTGAATTTCCCCTATGTTAGAAGAAGGTTTTCCTAAAGTATAGATCAGATTCTTAATAAAATTGCAGAAGTTTTGATATTTCTCTAAAGGCATTTGCAATCAGATTCATGGAAAAGACTCTAACAAGTACTCTTAAACACAAGTTTCAAATAACTTTAAGAACAATGGACAGAAAAAAGTTTTTCAAAACTCTAAAAAAAAAAAAAAAACTCTAAGGTAACGATTTTCCTTCTTCAGTAAAGAAGCTGCTCCACATTTTTTCTCTCACATAGTTTCTAAGGAGAAGTCTGTTGTACATCTGATCTTTGTTCCTCTTTATACATCCAGCCTGTTTTATGCAGCTTCTGTTAAGATTTTCTCTGTATCACTCATTTTCATTCAACTTTTGGTTTATTTTTGTTTATTTTGTTTTGTGTTCACTGGTCTTGTTTATAGTTTTTATCAAATTTGGAAAATTTTTGACAGTTCTTTCTAAGATTATTTTCTGCCTTCACTTTTCCTTCTAGGGCTCCAATTACACATGTGTTGTACCACTTACTATTGTATCACAGGTTATTAACGCTCTTAATTTTTAAAGTATTTTTTACTCTCTGTGCTTTATTTTGCATTCGATTACCTTCTTTTGCTCTATTTTTAAGTTCACTAATCTTTATTTCTATAGTATTTAATCTGTTATAATTCTACCTAGTGTATTTTTTAAATTTCAGATATTGTATTTTTTCATCTTGAGAAATTCCATTGGGTATTTTTTATACCCACCATTTCTCTCCTCACCATATTCATGCTTTCTTCTACCTTCTTGAACATACAATGCACATCTATAATAGCTGTTTTTATATCCGTGTCTGCTAATTTCATCATCTCTGTCATTTTTAAAAATGTTTTGATTAATGAATCTTTTTTCCCTCTGGATATAAATCATGTTATACTGCTTTTTTTATATTTCTGGTAGTTTTCTTCTGGGTGGTGACATTTTGAATTATACATTGTTGTATATTAGATTTTAAGTAGTGTTTCACTTTATAATGGCACACAATTGAGTTGCTCTTGAGACTTTCTTATAAACTATGTTATAAAAGGTATAGACTAGATTTATGTCTAGGGCTAATTTAGCACCACTTGTATCACCAATACACTTTTGTGGACTCTTGTAAATGCCTCAAGTATGAGTGGTCTCTATACTGTAGCTGGAGGAATACCAACTATTCCCAACCTAGTGTGAGATCTAGGAATTATTTATTATTTATCATACTCATTTCTGGTGGTTCTTTTCTTGGCCTTTGCTTATTTCCTCTCATACATGTACAGATGAGACATCTGCCAAAGGATGGAAGGAGCACCTCTGCAAGTCTCCAGTGTTCATTCTCATTCTCTCTATCTCTCTGAATCTCTCTCATTGTCTGTTTCTCTATCTCTGCCTCTATCTCATTTTCTCCCACTCTCTGGGTTCCTTTCTTTCTGGTACTTTCTCTCAAAAATTTTAGCTCTCTAGTTTTTCCAAACTTTGATCTCTATTTCTAAAACTCAGCACAACTTCTAGACTCTATTTGGGTTCTCGCTTTCTACACTGTGGTCTGGATACTGCCTCTAGGAAGTAAATGGGCATAATGATAAGTGTCTCCTTTGATCATCCTTCTTTCAGGGACACAGGCATGTGCTATCTATTGTCCAATGGCTTAATAATGTTATTTTATATACTTTTGTCCATTTTCTAGTTGTTTAAGGTGGGAAAGAAGTTAAATATGATCCCGGTTAGCCTATTATAGTTACAAACATAAGTAAAGAGTCAGATAATTAATTCTGTTTTTCTTTAATACATTCTGAAAATGTATTGGATATTGCTAGTTTCACATTAGATCCCAAGAAATTTCATTTCTTTATTATCCTTTATCTAGCTAAGAACTTCCCTTAAAACTTGTGTAATAAATAATTTGCACCAACAGGCTGCAAAATATTGTGTTGGGTTAAATTGTCTTCAGATCTAATGAGAAAATTTAAATAATAAAAAATAATATAAGATAGAGTGAGCATGGAGTCAAAACAATTCTCCAGACCTGGCTTCAAATACTTAAAACACTATAGTCTGTATTAAAATGTTTCTTGCCAGAATCCCCACAGGCATCTTTTTTTTTCAGATATCTGGAAAAAATATGATGCATAGAGAAGCATTCAACGTACAGTATGTTTGAGGAGGCAATAAGCCAAGATGCGCCTTTATTGTGGTATAGATGTATTAAAATGTTTCTTGCCAGAATCCCCACAGGCATCTTTTTTTTTCAGATATCTGGAAAAAAATATGATGCATAGAGAAGTATTCAACGTACAGTATGTTTGAGGAGGCAATAAGCCAAGATGCGCCTTTATTGTGGTATAGAAGCAGAGGAAAGGAAGGCAAATCAGCTAGCTAAAACATAAAGTCAGGTGATGAGTACAAAGGACACAATAATAAAGCAGTTAATGAATTTCTAGAAATACACACAATATCCACTAAAAGAAGGAACATCTCAAGAGAGGTGGAAACTGTTAATATAAGCTCTATGGCATACATTTACCATCTTACAGGCTACCTTACAATATGCTACTGATATAGTTAATTGAGCAAATAAAATTCATCAGATTCGGAAGGCCTTTAACCATAAAGTCTAATGAAAAGCAAATGTAGTAAGCTTTGGAATGGCATTGCATGCTTATACTCTCCTTTTTAGGATATCAGTATCCAGAGTCAAAAATATATGCAACTGGAGAAATGGCACCTATTTTATTAAAATAAAATCACTTGGATAATCTTGCAGATAAATTTCAATGCTTCAGTAAGAAAGTAGACCTTACAAATCTAAATGAACACTCAGAAAGGACATTTCCAACTTTAAAAATAGATATACTTGAAAGAACCATTTATGTTGGCATACATGCACATAAATACACTGTCTTATAAAGGTAAAGAAAGGTACCTTAATAAGCCAAGTTATGACAATTTGATCCTGGAAAATTCAGCCACATAGTTTTAGAGGTAACAATATATAATAACACTATTTTTAAAAGGTATCTTTTTTTTAACCGCTGCTCCCTTGCCAATTTTATTATTTCATCTATTTTTGAACATCATATACAAATAAAAATTGGCTAAAATAAAACTGGTTGACACACCAAAGCATGACCATTTAAAAGGTATGAGTAAAAATGTCATTTGCAAAGTTTGTGACTCGCAGTTGTAAAAGGTTTACGGGGCCATCATCACTTGGTATATTACACATTTTCACATCCCAAGCATAGAACCTGACATATAACCATTGTTCTTACCCTATCAGAGGCTAAACGTTAACTATCTCTTGCTTTATTTTAGATATCTTGAGGATGCATTAGGTTTCTTTCAAGAATTGGAAAAAAACTTTTCTAAAGTTCATTTTTTTAATTTAATTTAGTTTAATGTTTTAGCACAGGACTATCAGAGGCTAAACGTTAACTATCTCTTGCTTTATTTTAGATATCTTGAGGATGCATTAGGTTTCTTTCAAGAATTGAGAAAAAAACTTTTCTAAAGTTCATTTTTTTAATTTAATTTAGTTTAATGTTTTAGCACAGGATAACAATATAATCAACCTATGATTTAAACCTAAAAAGTGAGTTAAATTAATTGCTGTCTGTGATCAGGAGACATTTTCCTTAGTTCCAGCGAAAGTTCTAAATTTCAAATATAACTAACATTCAGATCTATTCTAGATGACCATCGAGAAAAGCTACCCAAATCAATAGCTTCAAAAGCTCATCTTTATCAGATCATGCGACATTTTACTAAGAAATCTGGGGATATTTCAAAACAGCTATGTATGTGCTTGCATGAGAGAGAAAAAGAGACAGAGTGACAAAGAGTCAGATGATAATAAAGAGAAAAAAGAACATTGAGAAGCTCAGCAAGACTGCCTAGCATTCAACCTACCTGAAGACATGAATGTAAGAATGGGGAAGTAGGAAGTGAGAGAATAAAAACATGGGGTCTGATGATTGTTCTCCTACAATTCTGAATTATTTATTCAGTACTTGGTCTATATTTATTAAGTATAAATAAATATAATTAGAGTATTTTAAGGAAATATTATGTCAGGATTGAAATAGGAAGCAACACAAAATTACATTCATATTATGAGCATCTATTTATTCCACTGACTAAAAGTAGTGATTTGGGGCCAACGTCTGCAGTTGTAGTGCCTTTCACATCTGCAAAGGTGTACTGCACAATCTTCCCAGCTGTATGCAAAGGCCCTGTTCTCAACAGCCCCAAAATAAAATGAGAACAATACTTGGAAAGACATGTTTCCCTATCAGATATCACTATGGTTTGAGTGTTTTTGTCCCCTCCAAATTTCATGTTAAAACTTAACTCTCAATGCAACAGTGTTGGGAGGAGGTGGCCTTTGGGAGATGAGCCAGAGCCCTCATGAGTGACATTAGGTGCCCTTATGAAAGGGCTTTGTGGTGGAAGTTCACCCTTCCTTGTCCTTCCACCTTTTAACGTGTGAGGACACAATAAGAAGGCTCACACAAGATGCTGGTGCCTTGATCTTAGACTTTACAGCCTCCAGAACTGTGAGAAATAAATGTCTGTTCTTATAAATTACCTAGTCTATGGTATTCTGTTATAGCAGCACAAATGAACTAAGACAAACATCTAATCCATTAGATTCAGAAACATATAGAAAACCTACCATAAAAAGATACAGCTTTAGATAAACCTTAAAAAGTCTGGGTGAACACTTCAAAGTTTTCCTTTTCCTTTTTCTCACCAGAATAGTACATACATATTTATATTTATTAATATATATATTTATATAATATACATGTTTAAAAATATTTATAATTTTAAAAGATATTTAATAAATATATAAATATATATTTACAAATATATAAATTTATAAATATGTATTTATAATTTTTTAAATTTTTTTATTTATAAATATATATATTAATAAATACATACATATATATTTATAAATACATACATATATATAAATATATTACTGACATTTTATTCCTCTACTGACCTCATCATCCATTTTATTTGGCCAGTCAGTTTTCTTAAGAAACTGTTGATTTCCATTTATATATTCTTTTTACTTCCATATTATCTGAGTCTCAAGGATTTCTGTTCTTGAAATTTCATCATGGAAGGATAATTTCGGACAACAACAGAAATTGTTGCCTAATTCTTTTCTACATACTCAGGTACTTCAAAACGTTCATGGAAAGGTTAATATTATCGTTTAATTCCATTTTTCCATGCATTTTTTGGAAGTATTCCTTGCTTATTATTTTTATGAACCACACAAATGCAGCCCTAAAATGTCTTCCTTTCTGTTTTAAATGCTTGGATCATGAGAACTGTTGAATGAAAAAACATAATGTAAAAGCACAATAGATTTCTGTGAGTACAACTTTTTACTCAGGAAATTTTTTTATCATCAATGTAAGATATACAAGGGTACTTCAAAAAGTTCATGGAAAAATGCAATTAAAAGATAATTCGAATACTTCCTTGAACTTTTTGAAGACCCCTCGTATACTAGGAACTTTAAATTTTTAACAAAGTTAAAAACTCAGACTGAGGCTAAGTTTAACTTTATTTTTTTCCTTGTACCCATATTTCTTGCTAAACATTTTTACAAAACATTCTGTTTCCTATCCCCTGATAACGTTTCCACAAAATATTTATAAATTTAGAGGGCGGGCCAAGATGAGAGTAGAAAAAAATGGATAACTAAGTTTGGAATCTAAAACTTCGCTCTATTTTTCTTCATTCACTATCCATATTTTTAAGAAACTGTTGAGATTCCCCACACTTAAAAGAAACAAGAATGAAGAAAAATTTGCTGATAACCTGCTAGTAAGTAGCTGGTGACAAACTAGATTTTCAACTAAAAAAGAGGAAGTTTGACCCTGGTGGATAGCAGCTTAAAAATCCTCATTATCAGCTAACTATTTTACTTTCAGGATGAATAGCATATTTATATCATAGTTATGTGAATATTCAGTTCACACATAAAGAAAAAAGGGGATGAGTGAGGGGCAAACACCAAAAATTGTATAATGTTCTCACTGGTCTCATAAAAAGTTCCCAGATATATGTACTGCAGCCACAAGGCCTCTCTTTGCCAATTTCTACGACAGCCACAGAAGCTTTAAAATCAATCAATTCCACTCTCACTAAAAGGCTTTTCCTTAGTCACTGGAAATGCCTGTAATGGAATTCAAGAATATCAAGAAAATTTGCACAGCGAACATAAAATGAAATAAAGTACATTAGATTTGCTGAAAATAGGACGGGCTAAAATCTATCAACAACCAGTATAATGTATATCACATGTGATCCTGTAACATATCACTTGTGAATACAGAATAAGGGAAATGAGCTATTTGCTAACTTTTAAAATAATCTGATGTTTTCATTAATTA